>NW_027492645.1:327500-534759 GCF_021521415.1 Bidens hawaiensis
GGGTCCTGTTTAACACATAGAAACACCAAACCACTGCCTCGGCCCAAAATATTTTAGGCATGGCTTTGGATGCAAGTAAAGTAAGAATCATCCCGATAGCGGTTCGATTCTTACGATCGACAACACCATTTTGCTGCGGTGTGAACCGAGTAGTTAATTGCCTCTTTATGCCCCCACTCTTTACAAAAATCACTAAACTCATTAGACAAGTATTCCCCTCCCCTTTCGGATCGTAAACACTTTATCACTTTTCCAGTTTCTTTTTCAACTTTAATTTTAAACTCCTTAAACTTGTCAAGAGTTTGTGACTTTTCTGATAATACATAGACCCAACCCTTTCTGCTGTAATCATCAATGAAACTTAAAAAATAACGATTACCGGTATTGGACATGGGAGAAATAGGGCCACATATGTCAGAATGAATCAGCTGAAGAACATCATTTGCCCGCCATTTAGCTTTCTTTGGTATTGCTTCTCGTGTTTGTTTCCCAACCAAACATGCCTCACACACAGCTTCACTAACTTCCAGGGTTGGAAGATCTCGGACCATATCTTTTCTTATCATCTCTTCCAGGTATGTTTTACTTATATGCCCTAGCCGTTCATGCCATAATCTTTCTTCGTCATCGGTACTTGAATAATTGCAGCCATCAGTATGTTGTTCAGTTTCCTTTACATCTTCATTTAGAGGATACAAGCGATTCGTGCTCATCATACTTTGAAATAACATTCCTCTTTTTGGATGATAGACTCTGCAATAGTTTGATTGAAACATAAAAGACAACCCGTTTTGTTGAAGTTTTCCTATGCTCAACAAACAATTTTTCAACTCTGGAATATAATACACATCTGTGACCACAAATTTTGTTCCATTTAAAGTGAGTTTCACATTCCCTTTCCCTTTAACATTCATCCTCGAATTGTTTCCCAGTTTTACAGAGTATTGAATGACTGATCGAACGTAACAAACTTATCTTTATTTCCACACATGTGATTGGAACAGCCGGAGTCGAGGAACCAAATGTAGCTCTTATTATCTTCACCATCTCTAGCCATAAGAACATGATCTTCCACACTTGCCATCAACATAACTTCTTCATTTTCATCAAAACCGGCAAAGTTAGCTTCCTTTGATCGGTCACATTCATAGGCAAAGTGCCCTAATCTGTGACACTTATAACATTCGATTGTCTCTTTGTTAAACGAAGATCGACCTTGTCCACGTCCTCTACCTCTCGGGCTGCCACGGCCTCTTCCACGACCACGGCTACTTGATCCTTCTTCCATCTTCAACGCTTGTTCTTCTTCCTTGTCTCCTCGTTTAAACTTCTGCTCATGGACAACAAGGGAGCTTTGTAATTGATCAACGGTCATGGTTTCTATGTCATTCGATTCTTCTATAGAAACCACTACATAAACGTATTTCTCAGTCAAAGTTCTGAGAATTTTCTCAACAATCTTTCCGTCGGGCATTGTTTCTCCATTGCTTCTCATTTGGTTTGCCACAGTTAGAACTCTACCGAAGTAATCCGGTATTGATTCACCATTCTTCATCTCTAATATTTCGAAATCCCTTCTCAGTTTCTGTAACATGGATTTCTTGACTCGTTCATTACCGGCAAACCTTCTTTTCATTGAATCCCATACGGCCTTAGAGGTCTTTCTATCTAAAATCTGCTCGAAGGTGACACTGTCAATGGCCTGGTACAGGTAATGCTTTACCTGTAGGTCCTTCGCCCTCAGATCTTCTAACTTCTTTCTTTGTGCCTCTGACTGAGCAATCCCTACAGCCGGCTCAATGATTCCCGGATCAATGAGACCCCACAGCTGTTTTGCTCGAAGCAAATTCTCCATCATTTCGCTCCAATGTTCATAGTGGCATTCAAATATGGGAACCTTCAACTTCTCGTTGCTCATAGTACCTGTGTGAAAGTGATATAGTGGTGAGAAATTGCTTTGATACCAAATGTTATTTTGGCAATCAAACAGAACAAAAACTATCTACTGCATTAACTTGAGGCATAAAGCCTTTAAATACATGAAGGAAAAATAACTACTAGCAGCAAAATAGGAAAACTAACGTTAACATCAATAACAAACAAACTAAAGACTTGGTAAACTAGGACTTAATCAACCCACTTTAAGCTCCAGTTCCTCCTTATTCTCCAACTAACTACAACAGAAATAAACGGTCACATAATAACCATGTGAACCACGACTCGTTCCATCAACCATACAATACCAACCTGTGACATTTGAGCCAAAACAAGGTACACCTCAGTACGTATTTATTGATTAAGCAAATAAACGCGTAATACGTAACAATCAAACGTTTAACCGAACGGGTCTGGTTATGACCCAGATATCCCGGGGGGGCATCTATAAGTGATATACGTTTAATATAAGCTAATACATTAGTAATATGGCCTTAGTTCGATAGCAAACAAGTTAAACGAAAACATGCTCGTTTAACTACCCGCTATAGATTTAAACGCGAAAGATAGTTACAAACCAAGCATTGTATCATCCGTTAAGCCGAAAAAGACTTACCAAACACTTAATTGAAATGTTTTAGGTGATTCGTTAAAATATTTTTTATTTTTACAAACATATAGTATGCTTTTATAATTTTACACAAAACTAGTCGAAAAACACTCGTTTTCGCACTGTTTGACGCACCCGATAAGTTTTTCGCGCCAAAAACCGAACCCGAACTAAATTTGGACTGGGCTTCTTGTGTTTGGGCCTTTGGAATCAGTTATTTGGGCCAAAATGGGCCCAAGGGGGCCCAAACAACCTTCCGGCCGCAACATTGGAACCCCCCCTTTTTTGATTTCTTTAACATATAAACTAGTTCAAGGATATTTTTGCACATTCATCCACAAGAAAATTCTGGAAAAACCTTTCTTCATCAGGAAACCCTTCAAATCCTAAGGTAAACAACTTAAATAAGCAACTTTTATGCTTGTTTAACCTTGATTAATACCATATAAACATGTTTTAATTACCAAAAATCATTCCCAACCATGTAAAAATCCTAAAAATGATCCATAAACATGTTTTGATCATACACATGGTAAGAAACCTGGTTTGATAGTTTTTTTGGCCATAAACACAGATTAAAGGGTTGAAACGGCATTTTTACGGTTCAAAAGTTCGTTTTTGTGCACTAGCCGAAACCCTAAGTTAAGGGCTGTTATGTTGATGAAAAATTGCTTGGTTTGTGATATAGGACTTGTATCTAGCCTACATAGGAGCACAAGAGCTTGAAAAGTTGATTAGAAAGGCGGAAACGAACCAAAACCGCTAAGGTAATGTCGAACACTCGCTTACGGGCTCTTTAGGCTAAGGTTGTGATGTGCATATTATTAGGCCTTGAAATTTTTTAGGAACATCAGGGACAATGTCATTGAGTCCCTGTTCAAATTTGGTAATTTTTCGACCATCCGAGAATATTTAGCGAATTTATTACTGATTTGGGACGTTTATTTGGGAAATATAGTTAAATTACTTTAAAAATTATGAAATTTTTTAGGGAACTCAAATTTTATGTATTTTGATCACCTATGAATTTTGGGATCATTTGGAGAAGTTTAAGGGTGTTTTGTGCATTTGTGTTCGTATGAATTTTTAAACCCGAATTTGGGCCGAAAAGAATATTGAACAAGCTTATTGCATTCTGGAATTGATACAGGTTGTTTTGGGAAATAATTTGAGTATTCAGAAATTTTTTTGGAATTTTTGGAAATATTTTGGGATAAACGGACGATTTTCAGGCTAAATATAGCTGATAAAATGAATTTTTATAAATTAATAAATTAGTAAATAATTCCAGAAATATTTTTATTAAAGTCTACATATTTTAATTGATAAGTGGCTAATTTTTCATAATTTAATGATTAACGGTTAATTAATTATGCTAATTTGAAGATTAAACAAATTCAGTTTTTATAAAAAACCGGCAAGTTCGCGACTAACGAACTTGCGGGAATATCAAAACACCAAGAAAGATCAAAAATCATATTTTTGGATTAATGAAGTAAAAACGAACCTTTCTATAAGAAACCTGGACAATCTGGATAGATTGTGCGCGTTTCTTCTCAAATCAAACAGAATAAACGGAAACGGGCACCGTAGCTAATCTGGGACCCCAATATGTGATCTTTCTTTATAACTTAATCATTTTATTAACCGACACATTTATCCAAGCTTATTTTTCCATAACTGTTTTCAGAACGCGTAAACGAACAACTTGGCCCAACTGGGAAATCGGGAATCTGAGCCAAGTTCGGTTTTAAGTATTAGACATTGAACAACATCACAACCTAAGCCTATTGCCACTTTCTGGGCGTTCCAGCTATATCCAGATTAGTTATACAACCCAGTTTAGTATTGAGATTATAATAATATTAAAATATTAATATTATTATAATATTGATTATAGGAAACCCTGATTACAAATTACACAAACCTCGAACCGACGTGTTACTGATTATCTACTAAACAGTGAGTTTCATGACCCACTCTTTAAATAGTTTTACGAACTTTTGGGGTAAAAAGCAAGTTTGATTATGTATACATATCTGAAATTTGTAATGATGTGAATTATCTAAGTGCTAACATATGAAAGTCCCCACGATCACAGTGATTAACTTCGAGCTGGTGGCTTGTGAATAGTACTATTGGTTTGACAAACCCAAACGGAATCGGCCTGGTTGCCGTGTCACATAGCGCCGTTTGCACATGACCATATTTATATATACAGGCTATGTAGTGTTAGAAATATCTACCGGGGCATGTTGTGGACGGAAGGGGAGCCACAATGGTTAATTGAGCGTGGGAAATGGATGCACGCAGCACATACAGTCAAGGCTTCACTGTAGATTAGCATAATTACATCATTTACATACATACATATTTATATCATGACTACAAGTGTTAACTTGTGAATATTCATAACTGTTTTCTTGAAACTCGTGAAACTCACCAACTCCAGTAGTTGACCCGTTTTAAACTGCTTTTCAGGATTACCAAAGTTGGAATAAAGTGATGTCGTGCTACCTATTGTGGAACATGCTCGATGCTATGTGAATAGATGCAAGGTTATTTGTGCGAATAGAATAGTTTAACGAACGTATTTTGTTGTAACACCTAGTTTGAACACAAAGATATATCAATGTAATATAATGTTAGTTTGTAATGTTTCTTTATAAACAATGTTGTTGATACCAGAGGTGTCTGTTACATTCTCGTTTTACGCTTCCGCATTGTGCTAGTCGGGGTGTGACAATACCATACCAACACGTACATATATCAAAGTGAAATGTTTTGTAATATACATACACGCTCACCCAAAGAGTTCTTCGTCATCGCAGACGAGAGAAATTTGACACCCGTTTCTCTGAAAAAAGGATTTTGAAGCTCCGAGTGTTTCTTGGACTCACGAAGCAGATACCCAAAAGTTTGTCTGTAAGAATCAACGTCACGGCACTGGTACGTCAAGCTAAACAAGGGCGAATTAAAAACGTTGCTTCCATGTTATTGAAAAGTAATTACAAACTTAGGTTTTGGTGGACTAACGTTACAAAACTGCTTCTTCTTTGATTTATTCAACCAAATATACCCAATTTACAACAGAGTCTTCGATCAAATAACCGATTGATTGAAGATAAGAAGAGACTAACAATTACAAACTCTAACAGGTTGAATCTGATCTAAGATGAAACCAGATAGATGAAGTGTGTGAACTGTGAAATAATATCTCGCACTGCTTTCTGAGTTCTGATGGAATGTTTTTTAGTGTAATTATAGAGATGAGGATAGGGATCGGTTGAGAACGCTCCTACGAAAGAAAAGTGAAGGAATTTCTATTCTTTTTTCTCTCTTTTAATCATTTCTTTTCTTCCCAATTTTTTCCACTTAACAAAAAGAAAAAATCTTCACTTTTCTGCTTTCTTTCAAGCTCCTCTCGATACCAGCTCGAAACCCGCATCAAGTTTTGAGTTTTTAATATTAGTACGGTACAATTATTTTTTGAATTTCATGAAATACTGGTACTGAACCAAACATTTTGAACCGGTACCAAATATTTTCAAATTTTGGAATCAGAATTGAAATCGATACCGTTACTGTCCCAAGTTCATCCCTACTCCTTTCATTCTCTTTCTTTGCTTTAATGAAACTTGGTAACGCAACATATTCTTTTTTTCCTTTCTTTTCTTTAAAAAAAAACCTTTCATTGTTTTCCTATCTTCCCTTTAATTAGACTCAAAAACACATTGACATTCCATTCACTATTAGGGATTGAAAAAAAATCTGAGCCCGACAGATATACTTGAAACAAACGGGATAGGTATACCCAAAACCCGATGGGTATAGGCCAGGTAAGGGATTGAGATTTAAAAATTTTCACTGGTATGGGCCGAGTATGGGATTAGATGATACCCGGCCTACCCGAAAACACATACCCGTTTACCCAAACCATATACCCGAATCGTATACCCAAAAAATTCTTTGTATTTTGTAGGTTGTGAAGTATATATATGAAAAACTATATAAAAATTGTAGTGATATTATTTATTTTTTATAACGCTTATATATATGGAATGTATTAGATTTTAATTTGCAATAACTGTAGTATAAATAAAAGATATAAAAGAATTATAATGCTAAAAAAATGTATTTGAAAATCCCAACGGGTATGCCCGATACCTGACGTTTATTTACCCGACAGGTAATGGGCCGGGTATGGGACACGGTTTTACAAACGGGTATGGGATTACCAATACTTGGCCAGTTGCCATCCCTATTCACTAAAATAACACCAAAATTCACATTTTTTTCTATCATTTTCAATTATATGATATTTTTTTTATATTCTTATCATTATTTTTTCTATCCTTCACTCACAACTATTTAAAAAAAAAAACACTAAAAATTAACAGGGTGCTACATGAACTTCTCAAATTTATAGAAAAACTAGTTCTTCTACTCCGGCGCGTGGCGCCGGGGCAGCTGACAAAACTCAAGCGTTGAAACACGGGTGTTGGTAAAACCGGAGCTTTACGACGATGAGTCGATGCGAATTCATTCAGTATTGGTTAGTTCGTTAGAGTCAGACATTTTTGGTAAAGTTTGAGCGTTAAAGCTCAAAAAATTAATTTGTCAAATTAACATATAAAAAAACAAAATATTTAAAACGATGATTATTTGGTCGGCAAGCCCAGGTGGTGTAACATACAGGTGTTCTCGGTCTCGGACATTATGGCGATAATTCGACATGAATTTGATCAGTTTTGATTACGCTCGTTACGAAAATGGAGCTAAAAGCTGAAAGAAAAACAATATATAAATATGAAGGTTGACTGATGGCTAATTTGGGGGGGGGGGGGGGGGTTGTTAGGCGATAAACTTTCACGTTGGTAAAACCCAAGCATTGTCATTCACAAGCGTTGGGGCGGCGAGTCTACTCGAATTTGGTTGGTTTTCGTCAGCTTCATTATGATAGTGGATCTAAAACAAAAAAAAATTGACATTTGGTCAGCTTCTCTTGCGTTAACTGAATTAAAAAAAAAGTCACTGACTAATACGGTGCCACCAAGTGGCCCAAAAGGACACTTGCGGCACCAAAGTCCTAATTTATATATAGTAGTAATAGTAATAGTAATCACTATATTTATTTCTATTATACTTACAATACCCTAAAATACTCTCTATATAAAAAACATCACTCACATTATTTTGATGGATAAGATAAGAATGCTCTTAATACTCTTTCAATACACGGTTAACAGGACAAATGGGCCACAACTGCTTCCGTGTCCAAGCCCATCTAGAAATAACCACGACAAATACCACACAGTCACACACATGAGTTGTACTCCAGCCCACGTATTAAACAAAAAAGCCACAAGACATCTATTGACCCATATCATCTACCTATACTAATAAAAGAAAATAATCGCACTCAGTCGTCCTTTGTCAACTTTCTTTTCCCGCTTATTCAATAAACACGAAATTTTACAACTGCCGGATACTATTGACCCATACCCGGATTGTGTTATCTCCTAAAAGTTCGTTTTTCATTGAAACCCTAGCCTTACATATCGAACATCAGTCTCTCGCCTCTGCCGCTCTGTGTATTGATCATCAAGATCCAATTTTTGACAAATCTGGTTTAAACAGGTATGGGTTGTTTTTTTCTTTGATTTTCTCTGCCTATTACTCCTCAATTTGATTTTATCTAATCGATTTTATCTCTATTACTTTTCAAGTCTGTCTCGCATCTCTCTCAAAAAATAACCCATCTGCAACTTCAATTTGACCAGGTATTCCATGTTTATCTTGGGTATTGATGTTACTAATTGAATTCGATTTGATTCATTTAGTTATTTATTTCAATGACAATCTGATCAGTTGTTCCATTGATTTTTGTTTTCGATTTTGAAATCTGAGCAGGCCTGAAGAAGATGGGATAATCAGAAAGAAGATGCGTTGTGATTTGACCAAAGCAATCAGGTAACAATTCGATTCCTAATGATTACTAATATTAATTGATCGACATCATCAAGTTTTTATATCGATTTATTGCAGTTTCACATCTCTATAATTTTCCCTGCTGATAGATTTGTAATTCAGCACTCCATCACTCATGGCCGATTTGATCTTCATCACATTCTTTAATCTTCGCTTAATCATAATTCATTTATTTCTGATTTTAACATGGATAGGGGACGCCGCCTTTCAACTTGGATATTAGGTAAAATTTGATTTGTTGATTTCATTGATGCATGTTCATACTGATCGTGGAAAAGCATTATATTTGGTGAATTTACCAGATCGTGAATTTTTATTGCTGAAAACTTTTTGTATATTGGTGGTTCTCTGGTTCGATTGATGATACTACTGCTCTCCTGTTCTCATGTATATCTCTTTAATCTTCATATCTAATATTCATCATGCGTTCACATACAATAAATACTAAGGTGTGATTTTGACTTTTAGATAGGAAATATTGGTAAAAAGAAGCCAAAAATTTTGTATCATACCTTATTTTTTGAATGGTATAAAATACTAGAGCATTTCACATGATCTCATGTTTCTAAGCACCTTCTTATCTCCTCTAGTTAGACTAGAAAGAGTAAATTTTCAAGATCTTATAAAATAATATCATTTATGACAAAGACTAATTCATATGGTGTTATGTTATTTCTTAATTGAGATTAGGCTAGAGAGATCATGTTCAGGTTTTGATAAAACTTTCATTAATTTCAAACTCTGGACAAATTTATTAAAGAGATGAAAAAATATGCCTCTTTTGAAAGGAGCATTTTTACTAAAAAATTAGTCCTCTTTTGTTGTAACTGCAATCATCTTAATATTTTATTTCCTGTATTCCAATAGAGGTGTTTGGGATTCTTATATAATTTTTGGGTGGGAAATGCTGCAGGTGTCAATAGCGAGGGAGGGACTTCAGTGATGCAAATGATTTAGGCTCTACAATGGCCTTAACACCTATAGAAGATGAAGATGAAACCAGAAGGTTATAGGTCATTAGTACAATAATATTATCCTACCTTATGGTTTGGTTTGTCTAAATAGGGCTTGTGAAGTGCAGATGTTGGATCTTAAAACAGGTTTTGTATTCTATAGATTTATATTCAAAAATTTTATTCTAATAGTGATAAACTTTGAAGCGAACTGTTTTTGTGGAAAAATAATGTGTCTATTGTGCAGTAAAATAACAAAGTTTTTTGAGAGCAAAGTTCTAAGTTGCTTTCACATATACAATATTGTTAATTAATCTGTCTAATTAATGTGATATCTGCACTATTAATCACACTCCCTTTTGATATTTGAGGTCAAACAATTTGTTTTTAAACTTTCAAATTTATGCTTAGCATGTAGATTTTCCAGTAAAGTTTTAACAGTTAATTACTTATTGTTAATTAACTTTAAAAATGATAGTGATAGCTTTGACATTTTAAAGTCAACCTTTCATGGTGGATACCATGTTTCTTATGTGTTGCAGCATCTCCTATAGTTTGATTCATAAGAATAGAATCAGACTAACTATGCCAGCATGTGGTTACCCGTCTTTTCATCTCAGCCGTTGAAACTGGAACTTTGGAGCCACGGCGGAACGATGCAAGCATTGAGGATTGGTGGAGAGGAGCAATTTCGTGTTTATTGTTGTAATGTTTATTTTATATACTATATGACCAAATAACTTTTTATGTTCATGTTGATAATAATTGTAGGAGTAGGTTATTAAGACTCTTGTGTAACTTACTTTTAATTTATTTCTTTACTTTGATAAGTTCTGTAGTCAAGACCACTTTTATTATTAATTAGTTAGTGTTGGATGACCACTTTTGTTGTGAAGAGGGTGGTAATCAATTTCTTTTAGCCATATTTCTTTAAGCCATATAATTGTTTGTCGATATATTTGAGAATGTAAATAGATAACACCTTGCCAACTTATGATTTAACTGATTTGTCCTTACTATTCTCATTATTTCATATTTCATGACTTATAATATATATATATATATAATCATTATTATTAAGTATATTTGTAATGCATTTTCTATATATTTATGTTCTAATCATTTACCTTTATTTATTTATTTTTGTTTTGTTTCAAATAATTCATTTTATAAATTAAAATATTGATAATTCCCGTGTATTACGCGGGATCTAAAACTAGTATTATATATATTACAATTGTGAGATTGGTTTTGTGAGGGATAATTACTATTCACTTTAAATTGTGCATAATGGTATATACTTTATGCTTATTGATTTGTACAAATATTTGTCATGTTCTTATATACTACTCAATACCAAACACATGTATAGTTGCTTTGTATATTAAAAAAATGTTTGTGTATTATTGGTTGTAAATCATGTTTTTGATGTAGTACCTATGTTAGTTGTTGGACACTCTACTTACCTATTCTGACTCTGTGTAGCAAAAGAAGTTTCATACACACAATTAACTTGCCATAAAAAAAATTAATAAACTATTTATTAAGTTGGATTGTGAGTTAAAAGTCGGTTTTGGATAATCATGTATTAAGGTTCTTTTTATTTGTTGATGCTTCTGGTTTTCACTAAAATTTATTTGAAGTTATGATGGTTTCTTGAGTTTTATAGACGGCGATTTTTCTAGGTCCTTTGTTTCCTATTTTTAAATGCCTGAATTCAAAAAATATGAAATTGACATTTCAAACCTTCAAAACAGGGATTCCAAGTACAATTTTCAAGTAGAAAGAAATCATGTGAAGATAGAGGTGGTGTCACGGTGGTTGATGGTCATGAAGCGTATAGGGTGGTTTCTTTTTTATAGAAAGTCTTAAATGTTATAAACAAATGTTAATCGACGACCGATTTCGTAGTAACATGTGGACATCGTTAGTTTTTCGGTTACACTTTCATATCCCCCCGCAACGCGGGGGTCAAAATACTATTATAAACTACACAACAAGGATTAAGTTATCCTATAGTCCTATACACTTATAAATTTAGAAATGGATACAAAGACACAGTATAAGGTTAAATACAACGCCGAGCAAAATATTACACAATTTTGATTAATAATAAACAAAAAATACAATGATAAATAAAAAGACACACCTTTCATCAATTTGATCTTAACCATCTAAAACCTCAAATCCTCCTTGAATTTCTCATTTTTATAACCGTTTACAGGATAACTCAACTTCTTTATTTAAGTCAATTCTTACAAGTACTGATAAACTACTTCAAATGGACGAAGGATACCACATTTGAGTATTAAAAAATTCCTTTCAGTTAGCCCGCTCAAATGCCTAACTGAATTGCCAGATGAATTTCTTCATGTCCTTTTAATATCCTCCATTGTTTGGGATTGCTTATTTTCATAAACTTATAACTTATTAACTTTTTGAAAAGATAATAAGTTGTTTGCGATTGTTTATGTTATGAGAGGATAAGTTGATAAGTCACAATTTTGTGACTCATTAACTTTTTGGAAAAGTTATAAGGAGGTAAAATTAGGAGTCCTAAACACCATCTAACATTTACTTTTATTATCTTCCATCGTAATACACAGGTTTTTATTTGAACGACCAATGAATCCTCCAAATGGGCTACTGGCTAAATTAACCGCATCGGGATACAGTCACATTTCGATCCAGGGAAAACTCTCACCTAAGGTCAATGCCCGTAAACACTCGCCCGAAGGCACGACAGTGCGGTAAGATAAAACCCGTTCAATTTAAGGATCAAACTAATGAATGCAACCTGCTCGTCTTGTCTTCCATCATCACCCTGGTGCCGCTGAAATTAAATGCTTAGGGCAACAATTGAACCGAGACACATAGAACACCAAGTCTCTTCCTTACCACCCCACCACCAGCTGATTGGCTAAAAATTGACTCAATTTACAACTGGAAATTTTTTTCTAAAATAAACAAGTTGAATTTTATGGTTTGACAAGAAATTAACCTTTCAGCTAAACGGGTGTAAGGTTGACCTGAAAGTTACTCACACATGTTTAACTTAAATCTAAACCAACAAATTTTGTGTTCTATTTGTGTTTTGACATAAAGTTAGTGGTATGGTTTAATATATACTTTACTGCTCCGGTGAGCAAGTCTCTCGTTTATTATTGTTGGTGTTACAAGAAAGTAAGTGAGCATGACTAAAGTCCGCAGGTCAAGCAAGCAAATTTAGTTTTCACAAATCTTTGAGAAGATGAGGGCAAAAAAGAATATCCCAGAGTAGTAGGTAATGAGATTGTTTTTGTTGGAGCAAGCAAACTTGCATTTCGAGACATATATACCCAATGCAAGCATTCTTACATATTTTGTCTTTTTCTTAACATTAGGTGGTTCAAGATGTAGACTATACAAGTCCACTTGACATGTAAACGAACTAGGGGCAACCCTGCTTATTCAATGAGTAGGCTCAATATTAATAAGCGACAAACAAGCAAAGCCCAAACCTAGTACAATCTTGCAAAATTTTAATTTCTCATAAGTCGGCGATCAAGCTTTTGATATAATACTCTGAACAAAAGCGAGGGTTGTACTAAGCTAAATGAGCCAGGCTCAAGATAAGATGAGTACACGCATTGTTCAAGTTCAACTCATTTACATCTTCGGTATAATGGGAGAGAAAGAGGGAGACTCGCCCTATATATAACGATTAGAGCAAAAGAAGCTATCAAAAAGAAATATATAAATAAATAAATACTAGAACAAAAGATGTTAAACGTGCTTTGCATTTATATCATGTCCAATATATAAGAGAAACATGAGCAACTAAATGTGAAGTTAAGAATTATATAACTATCTCAGTCTCACCTTTTCAAATGCTAAGTGAAAGTTGTGAAACTAAGATTTTATACAAAGTCTGATATGCTAGAAACTCAGGTGGTGTTTGGGATTGCTTATTTGAGTCTTCTATCTGGTAGGTGAGTCACTCTACTTCTCTATTTCATAACACTAGCCAACCAGCGTACCTCATTGTCACTTCACCCCTCTCCTTTCAGTCGAGTGTCAGCTCCTTAGCTTTGGTTTTAGCCCCTTTTCATAATAAGGTATGCGCTTGATGTTGAAATTCTAGCTCTAATGATATAGTTCCTAGTCTTAGTTTATGTTTCTCACACCCGGCTGGCCTATCTCTTAAGCGAAACAGTTCAGGAGGTATTTCTCAATCAAAAGGGAGTCCGAGCACACTCCTTCGGGTACCATTCCTTACCTGTCGAGCTACTTTGTTCTTCTGGAAGTGAAAATCCCTATTGACCTTTGAGCAGGGTCAGGCTCTTGAGATTGTTGGGTATGACCAGCCATATTTGAAAGAAGGTGAATGGATAAGACGAATACTGGGATATTGAAATAGACGATCTCAATTCGCAGAGGAAATGAGAGAATGGTTCCGTGAAAGCAAGAAGCTTACTAAACATATTACACTCACTGGGAAGGTTTGTTCAAGTCAATAAGTGGTAAGGTCTCGCTTAAGTGTGGTATCTCCCTCTCAATAGTTGTAGGAACATCTTTGTGCACAGCTGATTGTATTAGAGAATAGGTTCCATCTATTACCCAAGACCGAGGTCTTCTTGGACTGTCTGATTTCACCCGCACAGCTTGAATCAAGCTAGAGAACCTCTCTTTCCCTAAAAAGTACTATTACCCTCACTATGTTGACTTGACTGATTCAACTATGCACTCCCTCCTTGATCACCGAGCAGTCATTTAGGTGTATTAGAGGAGCAGTTTCCCTCTCTGCGTATGATCTGATTTGATTGATCTATTTCTTTTTCATCAATCAGTAGCTGGTTTTGGAGCAGCAGGAAGAGAGAGATAAATCCTAAGGTCGCAGCTGCCTTCTTGGATGGGTTTTATCTCTTCACTGAAACACTACGATAGTTCAGCTAAGAGCCCTAGAGACAGACGCGAATGAAAGAGCCTTTGCACCAGGCGCTAGTGATCCACCATTCCTTCATGAAAGTACTATACACTACACCCCTTGGGCAAGCAACCGCACCGCATCCATCCTTACCGTGGCATCATAACACTAAAAGATTGACACTAGTCCGATTTGAGACTTAGGCTTGTGCGCCCTTAAAGGAGTACAGATAGAGCTGGGTTAATTAAGGGAAAGCAGACTCGCCTGCCACAACCCTGTTAACTATAGGAATCACGAGCTACCGATCCCACCCCTTCAATCACCGTTACTCGATCCGAACAGGAACTGACCTGGAACCGAACTACCACACTATGTCCTGCTGCTTCCCTAGTCTGACTGGAACTATTACTAAATGAGATTTTCTGGACCACGTTGATGGTACCAGCTTGAGTGAAGGAAGTTGGAGTAGAAAGAAGAAGGCATCGTTGCCCAACCAATCAGATCAGTCACCAGGGAAAAACGTGGCAAGTCCTGATCTAAAGATGTTGCTTGGTGAAGGTGGCTTACTTCTCTGTTCACGGGGAATGAATGTAAACCAATTGTTGACAGAGATGATTAGCTTGGGAAGCTAGACTTTCTTCTCTACTCATTTTGGAGAGCTAATCTGACTTCTATCTCTTCTCAGTTCTCTAGGGAAGGTAGGGATTACTTGAGCTTAACCGGTGAAATCCCCAAATCAAATTTCAGTGAACTATTGAAGCTATCAGTGTGATTGATCAGACAAGTACCAAGGCTTTCGGTATACTTCTTTCATTTCTGAATTTGCTTGCGACAAGTCCTAGCATTAGTATGAGTTCGTTGACCGCGTAAGGGTGATCCATCTTGATGACGAATTCCACGATAACAAGAAATAGAAATTAATCGTTCGATGTCTGCTCGTTCTCCCCTCTTCAATTCCCAATGAACAACATGATCTTGACCTATCATTTGTTCAATTTGGCCGATCTGATACTTAGTTAATTCTTTTATCTTTATGTTCCCACTGATACCTAATCGATAACGAACCAGAATGGCTTTTTTAGGCCCAATTCCATCTATTTTTGTTGAGGCAATTCTTACTTGTTCATCGGCAACTGATCTAGCTCCTGAAATATATAACATTCTTGATCCTTCCTTTTACTAGTTTTCTCGGCTGGAATAAAAAAAGATTATCCGCTCTGCTCCTACTCCTTCTTCTCCTTTAGGATAGGGTCGTCGTTGGTCCTTTTTTGCACTAAAAAACTAGTCAGAGCAACTAACTGTCTACGTACGAAATTTACGGAACAGGGATAAGAAAGCAGGCGGGATAAAAGAAGAGCGAGGTATAGTGAGAAAGCTCACCCCTGCCTTTAGACGATAAAGTCTTCTTTTACATCCCATCCCCTATACAAATCAATAGGAAATGCTACAAGCCATTGTTGTTCTTTTGACGATGAACCACTCCGGTACAACAAGCTAAAGTGACCTCTACGCTTCGCCCCCGGTGCGTAGGGCCGCTCCCCGTGTGCTAGAGGGAGGACCAGAAAGTTTGTGTTAAGCATATAGTTGGTTCTTGTCTTGTTTAGGCATTTGGTGCCCTCTCTGCCGGCCTGCTTAGTGGCAGAGCCACCTTCTTTGGGGTCAGTGAGGAGGACAGGACAATCCCCCACTCCGGCGGTTTCTTTCTTTCTTTCCAACCGGATTCTACCCGGCCCGGTCCTATTTCAAACAAAAGAAGCAAAGAAGGGAAATCCTCGTAAAGGCAGCAAGGCGTGTCGCCTTCGAATTGAGTAGTGAGTCTTCTTTCTACTCTCTACTTTTGTAATAGAAAGTAGACTCAAGCCTCACCCCTCCATGTATGTGAATTTTCCGAATCTAGTTATATGGACTGATCTTTTTCCGGGTCTATTTTGATAGATAAAGATAGACAGGAACTAAGCAATAAGAACAAAATACCAAAGGCTTACTCTCTTTTCTCTCTACTCTATCTATGAAGGCTATTAAGGAATTCGTTCATAGAATGCTTTTTGCTTGCACTTTTTATTGAATAGGTCTTCTCCCTTCGATCCGCGAAGTAGGCAAGCAGGAATCTCCCCCCCCCCTTTCTGTTTATGGATAGAAAGAATATCTACTTAGGAGAGTATTTTATGAGTTGACTGTAACCCGAAGGCTTCTTTCAATCGATCTAGTAGGTAAGAAATAAGATCTTCGTATAGTTAGAATTAAAGCGAAACCACTAGGTTAGATCTCGTCTGTGATCCCTGGGCTTGTTAATTGAGAGAGAAACCCCTACTATTGATCGTGGCCTTCATTGAGTGCATTTTTGGATCTTTGACATAGTAAGGCGGGAAGGCATGAGCAAGGCACTTACAAAGGCCTTTCACAGCTCAAATCCATGCATTAAGCCGCTAATCCCTTTTCTAGCAAAGTCCCAGCAGGCTACCTCATCGGGAAATTCAATTCTTTCACCGAACCCAGGGGGGCACGATGAATACATTGATTATCTGGGTCCGATCATCGCTAGAGGCCCGTCGACTATAATACACTGTTCGAAATTGATTCGTTTCTGCCGAAACAAAACGGGATTGGCTATCTTAACCTTAACAGTTTTGCGAGCAAACGTAGACGAATGCTTGCAAGACCAGCAAAGCCCTACTTATTAAGAGGGGACTCTTTGGCACCTTAGAGAAATTCCTTTATCTATCAATGAACTAATATCTTTCGGTATAGGGCGAAGGTAAGGGCTTGGGCATGGCACGAGGGTTGTTAAGCTCACATCCGTTGTAAGACTTTGTAAGAAATGCTGGATTGTGCCCTCCGAGCAGAAGGTGTCCTCAGGGCTTAGTTGGGTTTGAGTAGAAATCCTGATTACTTCGAGTGGGGAGGCCTTAGTGTTCAACGCACCACGTCCATCCTTATGGAATCCATCTGGACAACTTCCCCTTAAACTTTTTCCAACCCCAGAGAAGAGAACTTCGAGGATACGCGGTAAACATGCTTTTCCCAATAATCTTCAAACTTTTTGCTTATGTAATGGGGGAGGTACCGGCTGATGTCTTTGAAGACATTCAGAAGGACGTTCGAGATATGGGGGGGTGCTTTGGGTTTGATCTGAGATGGGTTCATGCCAGGCTGGGTGCAGTGGCCAAGGCAAGATTTGATACCCATCATCTCGAGGAGTACGCCCAGACTTCAGCAGTGCTCGAGAAAGCTACAAGTGCATTGGCTCAACTTGAAGGAGAGTTGTCTCGGCGTAGTGAAACTGCTTCTGCCCATTTGGTGAACAACTCTGTTGCTACTAAAATGAAACATTTTCCCCTCGAGGGAGTGGTTATTTTCCCGATGAAATCGAGGGCACAAGTTTGAAATGGGTAGGGAGCTCCACGGCTGGAGCATGTATGAGGTTGCCTTGTAGTTGACAAACCTTGCACCTCTTAACAAATGTTGCTGAATCTATCTCCATAGAGTACCCCAGGGTCATCAGGTGATCATATATCTTTGCGCCGCCAATATGTCTGGGGCGTGGGCTTCCTCGAGAACCTGCTGCACATCCTCTCGAGGGATGGAGAGGATGGCCATTATAGCCCTTCTTGTAAAGTTATCCTTGCTTAGCAAAGAAGCGAAATGCCCTTCTTTTCTTTATTCCAACTACATCTTTTGTTTCAAAGGGGAGGATTTTGTGATCCAGAAAAAAAATACAATAAATATAGGGCTTTCTCCAGTCTTCATAATAGAATGCTCTAAGGCACATTCTGCTGGACATGGGTAGAATTTACATTGGAGGCAAGTTTTCTGAAATTTGTTGGCTTCCTCCAATACTGCAGCTGAGAGTTCTGCTCTGATGGAGGTACATATTCATATTATCCACTCGGGAAATGGGCAAGCAAATCAACTAAGGCTTTACTTTTCATTGCTTTGGGAGTTACACATTTCATGTCATAACCTGCTAGAGTGAGGAACCGCCGAGCAGCTCTCCCTATGAGTATAGTATAGCTCGAGACATTAAGTGTTTGATTGGGTCACATCTTGTCACAATATGAACTGTGAAGGACATGAAGTAGTGACGCAACTTCTGAGTAACAAAGACTAATGTGAGGCAGTGCCCTTCCACAACTGAGTACCTTGTCCCTGGACCTGTGATCACTCGGCTCAAGTAGTATACTGGGCATTCCTTCCTATCGCAATGCCCCACGAGAAGTAGAAGTGAGATAAAGCTGCAAGGGATTGGCTGAATATTGATCCAGTTTAGGCAGCTTTCAGTCTCTATAAACTTGATGGAATATCTCTTACACAAGGAAAAAGACTTGCATCAATCAATGGCATGAAGGAGTTGAATCAGGAACAGAAAGACTTTCAAAGCCAAAGCAAAGGCATTCGTTTACGCTGCAAAGACGATTCGTGCTAGCTCTTCTCTTCTTTAACTAGTTACATGAATAGCCTATTGGGCTAGTTTACTAAGCTTTCAGTCTACATAAACTTCATTCAATATTGATTACACTCCTTCTCCTACTGCTTCTCCTTATACCCACTAATGTTATTCTTCGTCCTACCTTGACTATTGGGAAATTTCCATTCGAGAAAGAGATGTACGAATAAAGGAGCGAAGCTGACTTGACCGGACGGTAGAGGTTGTTTAAGAATCGAGATAGGCACCGTGAAAGAAAGAACTTCGCCAGCTTACCCCACGTAGCAGTCCTAGTAAATACCTGTGCTTTATAGAATAGGGCCTTTTAGGATATGATTACAATGCTTCAGTTGTCATTGATCAAGAAGGAAATCAAAAAGGAAGTCGATTTTTTGGTGCGATTGCCGGGGAATTGAGACAGTTTCATTTTACTAAAATAGTTTCATTAGCTCCTTAGGTATTATAAGATGAGACCATGAATCGAACCAGATCGAAACATTCAGCTGTCGACGGACACACTTTGCCGGAACGTCGACCGACAAAGACCCTACAAGTTATAACTTATTAACTTTTCAAAATGTTAATTAAGTAATATAAGTTGTTTGGCAAACAAAAAGGGCTTATGGATTTTAACTTATCAACAAGGCAAAATAATAAGGAGGTTTTGATAAGTTGAGGAAGTATAACTTATTAACCTATTGTGTTTGATTTATCTATTACACCCTCAAATCTCATTACACTTATTTTAAAAAAGGGTGTCGTTTTGGTTTTCCTCACCACATAAGCTAATCCAAACACTTTTTTAAAACTCCTTTTAAAAAAGTCATAAGTTAATAAGTCATTTTAACAAAAAGTCCTTTTTAACTTAGATAAACAATCCCGAACACATATTCAATGCGTTTAACGCTTCAAGTTCATGTTTGTATACAAGTTTCTAGTCAATAAAGCTTGGTTAGAGTCGATCCCAAACTGCATTTGGAATTGTCATAATCGCAAATTTATAGATACATAAAACATATAGAAATCCCCCTTTTGCATAATTTACATACATATAGGATTTTTATAATTTACAATTTCCTTACCGTTACGTGTGTACCAGTTACATAGATTATGGTTTTTTTTAATTGACTATTTTTCACTTTCTCATAGTAGTAACCTATGAAAAGGGTCACTAATGCATAGCACAAGGGAAGGAACTAGGGCTTCAAATGAATCGAATATCCAGCAAACCGTTCGTGTCCGTTTGCATCCGTTTACAAAATTGATGAACGAACATTGACGAACACGAATAGGCCCAGTTCCTTAACATACGAACACGAACACGAACATGAAATTTCGTTTGGTAAAGCGTTCGTGAATCATCTGATTGTTCGACAAAAGCTTAACAAACGAATACGAATAAGGTCTCGTTCGGTTTTTTAACGGTCCTAGACAGAACTATTGTAAACTATTGTAGAGGATTTCTCAATTGGGCCTGGACTAATGGGTATAGACTTAAAATTGGTTGGCACATTTATATTGGGCCAATCATCCTTATGCATCAATATGGATTTATAATTTAATTAAATGGTTAAACTAGTTTATATTAATTTTAAGTTTTTCACAACAGCATTGTTTCGTTAATCTTGACTTATATATGTTAATTTTAGTTATGAAAAAAATAAATTCGTTTAAAGATACCCACAAACGTTTTTTTTTATCCGAATACTTGTTTCTTTTTATTACGTGTTGTAATAAATGTTGAATCAAATTAAATTCATTTATATCCAAACGAGTAAAACTATAGTTTAATAAAACATCTTGAATCGATCAAGAAATTGTAAAAAGAAAAAAATTATATCAAAAACCAATGTTATATACATTTTTATTAGTCTAATGGATCGGTTGACTAGCGTAACAATTTTAATTTTTTAAATTCGTGTAATAAGATTTACAATTTAAGTGCAAGTATTTAAATTTATTGGATTTTAATATAAAATTAACAAATATTAGAAAATAAAAAACAAGTGGTGTTTTTGTGCGTTCAATGGCATGATGATTTTATATGTGATGTAGCGCACAATATAAGGTTTTCTCAATTGGGAATCCTTTAGAAACATTGCATGCTGCCTTTATTTCTCATTATAGCTTTTGCTTTTATATAATAACCACTAGGGTTGGCCCGAGCAATGATATGAGGATTTATGACATATTAACAATTTTTACGTGTGATGCATCGGGAGACCTGTATATTACTTTACCTATGAACATATATAAATATAAATTAAAGAAGTTCATAAAATACTATATATACTAAACATATATGTAAAATATACAAAAAATAAATCAATAATCAAATAAATACAAATTTTCATTGTCACAAGATAGTTGAAGTGCGTATTTATATTCATTCCATTGATGTAAACCTTATGGTGTTATCCATGAGAATGAATGGACTACTTTCAGAAAGACCCGGTTCTAAAACAAACATCAGGCAAACAAATCGAAACTGAATAGATAGACATATTAATTGGGCCTAAAATGTTAAAATACTTATATATTATGGGAAATACATTAAATTCATATTTAATGGAAAAATAATATGGTGTTGTCATATTAATTGTTTTTTTTAATATTACATTATTAATTTTATTGATATTTAGTTTTTTAATAACTTGTAATGCATAAAACTTTATAAAGTTCCAATAATACCATTAAGACGTGCTTATTCTTATCTGCATGTTGCCATACACTTTACTTAAAACA
This sequence comes from Bidens hawaiensis, assembly GCF_021521415.1. Classification (NCBI taxonomy): domain Eukaryota; kingdom Viridiplantae; phylum Streptophyta; class Magnoliopsida; order Asterales; family Asteraceae; genus Bidens; species Bidens hawaiensis. The sequence continues at coordinate 349,064 of NW_027492645.1, forward strand.
AGCCTGGTCAAATTTTATTATACATGTCTTGAACATTTCGATATCAACTTGGCACCCGGTTTTAAGTAAAACTTATGACAACATGTAGAAAAATAAACACGTCTAAACGGCATATTCGAAATTATATATAAATTTATATATTACAAATTAAAACCAAATATGGATAAAAATTAATTATAATAATGTAATATTAAAAAAAAATTAATGGGCCAAACATGTCGTGAAAGATTGGTTAGAGGCTAACATGTCGTGAAAGACTCGCGTTGGAGGCTAAGGTGTTGTTTGTTTTTCTGATAAAGGTCTGCACAGGCTCTTTTGTCTGCGCTGCGCAGACCACGCGCATACATTGTCATCTGCAGACTGTTTGTTTTCTCAAAGACGTTTCATAAAAAATATCCGCCCAAGCTCTTCTTGGTGCAGACTTAGCCCATCCACTTCTGAGATCTTCTAACACCCGCTATCCACCACCCACCGTTCGCCACCACCACCATCCACCACCACTACCACCACCCACCGTTCGCCACCCACCACCACCCACTGTCCGCCACCACCACGGTCCACCACCGTCTCCCACCCACCGTTCGCCACCACCACCATCTACCATCATCGTCCACCACCACCACAACCATCACTGCTTTCTACCACCACCACCACCCCCGTCCACCGCCACCAATCTCCACTACCACTACCACTATCACCATCCAGCACCACCACCCACTACCACAATTTGTACACCACTACCAATTTATTTTATCAATCTAAAGACGTTAAAAAACAAACAGTTTTCTTCACTGCAGATGTTTGGTCCACCTCTTGTTCTATATATGTCTACAGATGTGGTCCGCATACTACATACATTTTACCTATGAAAAAACAAACAACACCTAACAGGTCGTAGAAGAACACGTTTGGTGGCCATATAGGCTGTAAAAGACGAGTTGAGGCTAACGCATCGTCAAATATGTGCTTTTAAAGGACATTTATGAGAACTTTTATTTATAGGGATAAAAATGGCAGGGCCTTCTCCAAGAATTAAAAAAAAAACCAAGACCCGGGACATAAAAAACAAAAGACCCTAAAATACAAAACAATTTTTTTGTTTTTCTCAGAAGACTGGTTAGAGGCTAACATGTCGTGAAAGACTCGCGTTGGAGGCTAAGGTGTTGTTTGTTTTTCTGATAAAGGTCTGCACAGGCTCTTTTGTCTGCGCTGCGCAGACCACGCGCATACATTGTCATCTGCAGACTGTTTGTTTTCTCGAAGACGTTTCATAAAAAATATCCGCCCAAGCTCTTCTTGGTGCAGACTTAGCCCATCCACTTCTGAGATCTTCTAACACCCGCTATCCACCACCCACCGTTCGCCACCACCACCCACCACCACCACCATCCACCACCCACCGTTCGCCACCCACCACCACCCACTGTCCGCCACCACCACGGTCCACCACCGTCTCCCACCCACCGTTCGCCACCACCACCACAACCATCACTGCTTTCTACCACCACCACCACCCACCGTCCACCGCCACCAATCTCCACTACCACTACCACTATCACCATCCAGCACCACCACCCACTACCACAATTTGTACACCACTACCAATTTATTTTATCAATCTAAAGACGTTAAAAAACAAACAGTTTTCTTCTTACGGACTGCAGATGTTTGGTCCACCTCTTGTTCTATATATGTCTACAGATGTGGTCCGCATACTACATACATTTTACCTATGAAAAAACAAACAACACCTAGCAGGTCGTAGAAGAACACGTTTGGTGGCCATATAGGCTGTAAAAGACGAGTTGAGGCTAATGCATCGTCAAATATGTGCTTTTAAAGGACATTTATGAGAACTTTTATTTATAGGGATAAAAATGGCAGGGCCTTCTCCAATAATTAAAAAAAAAAAAACCAAGACCCGGGACATAAAAAACAAAAGACCCTAAAATACAAAACAATTTTTTTAGCAAAATGATCTAACAAAAGCATGGTTAACTGACCCAACCCACTGCCTATAACCTATCTATAACCAAAGATATAATAAAAGTACAAATGCCAAATAATAAAGCTCAAATTATTAAAGCCCGTTTTTAATAACAATTTATTAAGTGACTAAAAAGTTTCATGTAGAAGTGCACAGCCGAACCGGTTAACCGATTCCCACCTGAAATCCTAACCGGTTTACTGGTCTATCAAGTATCAACTGAAAAAGTTAACAAATATTAAAGTTAACATTAGCAAATATGAAACAAATCAATAATAATTTGGCTTTGAATTTTGGTAACTCATGAACCGATGAACCTAATTCCCTAAATTGATAATAACAAATAGCCTATTATACTAATCTTCTATTTTGATTTTGAAATAGAAAATTAAAATAAGTTAATATGTAAGGCTGTAAATCTATAAGCCTATATTATGAAATCAATCAACAAATAACCTAAAAGAATGTAAATATGTAATAGCCGGACGCGACGTCGATTGCCGCCGGCCGGAGACACTCTCAAGGTCGTCGGTCGTCGCCTCGTCGGAAGTCTGATGGTCGTTGCACGCTACGTCGATACTGCCTGATACGTTAAATTGTTAAAACTCAAGGTTATTTGTTTTGTTATTATTGGGCCTCCATTTTACTACCATTGGGCCTAAAATGTTAAAATACTTATATATATAATTTTTTTTGTAAAACTCATGGGCCCTATAAGTGATGTGGGTCTCGGCCTGAGCCCTACTTGTCCTGTTCATGGGTTAGCCCTGAAAAATGAAATCTCTAAATTAATGAGACATTTTGAAAACTTTTTCCTTAAAATTTTGCATTTAAAAATATTTTAGTAAGATAATAAAATAACTAAACACGTTCGTTTCGTTCTTAAATATTATATTCATCAAATACTTAATGATTTAATTAGACTGTAAAACTTAGGGGTCTATAGTTGCCAAATTAGCAAGATTGTAAAAAACACAAAATAAGAAAATGATCCCGTCGACACCTGCCGATTTTGGACCCATGCACCCTATTTACTTCACATAAGCCTTAACCATCCAACTAAACATCTTCCTTGGTTAAGCTTTCACTTTGTGTGTGTGCGCCCACACAAACATACACACATTAGAAAGGTGCATGGGCGATATGACGAAAAAACACAGACATCGGTAATCATGTACCATGTTATTTTTTCATTAAAAAAATATAGCTTTGTTTTAGTGTTTAAAAGTTAGGATTGTTAAAATTGTGTGTGTTTTTCTTGTTTGGGGTTGGCGTTTAAGATTGAAATTAAAAGAAATATGTTGGTAAAGATTATAGAGAATAAAAGTGTAAGTAGTGCTTAAATAATGCGTGAACGAAATTGTAAGTGTTTTTTAAATAAGCACAAAAGTTAACGACATGTATTAATTGATACACAAGAAGACCAAAATGTAATAATATATAACCTCTTTTGGTATTTAAGGGGTTACATATCTATATAATTTATTACGGCCTGAAATCGTTGCAAGGTATGAGACTTGTCTCACATCATGAGTAATTGATGTGAGGTTTATAAGTCGAATGAGTTTTCTCACCTATCAGACTTGGCTTTTGGTTGAGTTCTTATGTTTGGTATGTAACATAACTTTACTTAAATAATATCTAACTAATATATTAAAGCAATACATGTTTCACATGGCTTTCAAATATGTCATCCACGTGGTATGCCAACTAATCAATTTCCATATATACATATTCCACATAATTAACTAATCTTTTAATTACCATTCATTCAATTTAATTAATTTTTTATGATAAATGATATAACAATTAATGCATTTATTACTATTTAATATTTATTAACTAGCTCAATTAAACCAATTTTTACTTTCTTAAAATTATATTATTAACAATTTCTAATTAACTCAATTAAGTTATTACCTCAAAAAGAATGGATGGTTTCAACAGCTTGATTCATTGGTTTAATTTTTTCTAACAAAGATATTACAAATTCACGGGTCAAAATTGTCTGGTACAAGTTGACTAAAAATTGGAGCATAGTTGAAAAGAAGTTATAGCAGTTTGATATATTTTATGTTCAAGGATACAGTTTGTTATCAAACAGTTCATAATATTTCATAAATAATTTGCCCTTATATTATTTTTATGGTTATCTCAAAGTTTGTTTTTTTTAGCAATTGTGATTAACTCATAATGGACAAAACAAATCCACTCATAATCGATAAACGACGTAACCAATGGTGTTGTGACTAAGGTCGTTTATCTATATGTGAGTGAGCAAGCTTGACTAATTTCAACAAAAAGATGGTCATGGTTATTTTATGTGTGTGTGTAAGATTCAACCTCTTGTTTTATATGACTCTTAAAAACAAATGCAAAAGCTACAATGATACAAAAAAGTTTATATATAGAAATAAAGATAAATTTATTGTTCATGTCATCTTAGTTTTTATGTTAATTTAAAAAGGCGAATCAGGCTCATATTTAGTTCAGGATAATAGTTTTTAGTAAAATTAATTCAGTTCGAAACTGGTTATGAACGGAAAGTGTTCGGTTCGAAACAGGTTATTTCAAAAGAATATCAAATTGGTTAGGTCAAAACATGTGTGTCAAACAGGGTTATAATTCGAATAAACTCGGGTCGAATTGTGTTGTTTTAAATCATAGTATTTTATAACTTAAAAATAAAATTCAGTATCCATATATTCTTAATTTTATATTAATTTAAACAGGCGGATCGGGGTTCGTGTTTGGTTCAAAACAAGTTTAGATCAATGTGTATTTAGAGTAAAATAAGTTCGGGTCAAAACAAGTTGTTTTAAAAGAGTATTAAATTAGTTCAAGTCAAAACGGGCGGGTAAAAAAGAGTTATGATCTGAATGACTTTGGGTCGAAACGGGTTATTTTAAATGATAGTATTATCTAACTTAAAAGTCAAATTATTATTCATGCATTTTTAGTTTTATGTTAATTTGAACAAGCGGTTCAGGTTCATATATGGTTCAAAATAGTCTGTTGAAACAAGTGGTATTTTCAAACCCGATGAAAACTTTTTCCATTGAATTATTTCTTTAATGAACAATTTATGTTTAAATCCTTCGTCACTATTATAATTAGTTTAATATATAATTTAATTTATGAGAAATTGATATACCTTATTGAATTATTTGGTGTTATGGATTTCTTTAAATAATTATAATTGTTTTATATGCTTGATTTCACTTATAACTTATATCAAATATGTAAATATTTTTTTATTGATATTATATCATTTTTCAGTCTGTGTAATACACGGGTTACTAACCTAGTACTCCATTAAGATATGAGTATACGGCTAGTTAACGTTACCAAAGTTCTTGTAACTTTTAATGATGAATAATACGTACATTTGAAAATGAAAGTCATTGCATTTATATTATGTCAAAGTATTATGTCAAAAGTATAGAAGAGAAACATGATTTAAATTGTTTTACGTTCAAGACCGTGCTAAAAATCAAAAGGCTGAAATTAATTAGTCGGTCGTAACTCAAGCATTTCTTTCTTTTTGGTAAATTGCGATTCTCCTATGTCTACATTACATGTCATGATGCACTAGTTAAGTTGAAAAGGAAAAGGTCAAAATATAATAATTAGGAGATGACTTCTTAACGTTTATCTATTATTTTTCATCACAATCGATCACGATCCAATCTATCTAGTGTACACATCCCTAAATCATTATATTTAAAAGTTAACTCTTATCCTAATCATATTTGATGCATTATTTATTTAGAGAACTTTAAAAATTTAATGGGAAAAGAAAACTATTTAGATATTAAAATCTATTAGTTGTGAAATTCATTTTATCTCACACAAGTGTATTATTAATCAACAGTACATTCTATCTACGCGTTGCGGCGTGTATATGTTTGATTCTTGAAAGGTCTTCATAGCATTATCATATGAACTGATCACCAAAAAGATATTCTTCAAAATTAGTGTTAGTTTTTATTAATTGGTTTTAATTTTAAAATACAATTACAAAGTTAGTTCCTGACGTTTGTATAAAATAACAAGATTAAATACTAAGATTTAAAATTGCAAGTTTAAGTACTAAGGTTTTGATTTTGTAACAATGTTAGGTACTAACTTTAACTTCCGTTAAAAGTTAACGGAATTTGTGTCAACTCACCATCATAACGCTCGGGTTTACAAATGCCCAGGCTTCAATGCTTGGATTTTACCAATGGCTGATTTTTACCAACTAAATAAATATCGTTTTAAATATTTTAATTTTTTTGTGTAGTAATATTTTTATATGTTAATTCAACAAATTTATATTTTGGGTTTTATCAATACCCACCGAATATGCGTCAACTCATTGTTGTAACACAATGCTCAGTTTTACCGGCCGAATAAATATTGTTACAAATATGTCATTATTGTAAAAATAATACGCTATATGAGCGGCGCTATTTTTCTAAAGTATGTTAATATGGTGAACTTATTTTTTAGGTGTAGTTTCGATACCGTAACAAACGTAGTCAATACAGAAAGAATTCACGTTGACTTACAACTACAACGCCTGACTTTTACCTACCGAATTCGTCATGTAACGCATGGATAAATCACTAGCTACCATACTAATTAGAACATGAAATTCTAATATATTCCTAAACGCATATATGCCAAATAATATAGTAAGAATGTGTATTGATAATAATGCCATATTTAAAACAATATTTATTCCGCCGGTAAAATCGGGCATTGTGTTACTTCAACGAGTTAATGCGTACTCGGTGGGTATTGATAATATTACATTAGTAAAGGTACCTTAATAAAACCCAAAATATAAATTTGTTGAATTAACATATAAAAAGATTAATATACAAAAAATAAAATATTTAAAACGATGTTTATTCGGTTGGGAAAAATCGGGTGTTGTTAAAATCCGAGCGTTGAAGCCTGGATATTGGTAAACCCGAGCGTTAAGGTGGCGAGTTGATGCAAATTCTGTTAACTTTTAATGGAAGTTAAAGCTAGTACCTAACATTGTTAAAAAATTAAAACCTAGTACCAAAACTTGCAATTTTTAAACCTTAGTACCCAATCTTGTTATTTTTAATGAAATGTCAGGGACTAAGTTTGTAATTGTGTCTAATTTTTAATTACAGTTTATTACCTTTGATCTTCATAGAGTTTCTACTAAGCTTCAACAAAAACACCAAATACTAAGCCCGCATGATAACACACAAGTAAGAACCTAGTTTATTTAAAGAAAATCATCCATAAACTTATATACAAGATTTTATCTTATTAAAATAAATCATCATGCTTATCTTCTAACAATTACATCAAGACAACGGATGACATGTGGAGTAATATTATTGTATCGGTAAATTCCTTACGTGAGAAAGGGATTGCCCTATACTCGATTGATAAAACAAGTGGGGATGGGGGACTAGACCCGATTTTGGAATAACTTACCTCAAACTATTTAGATTACAAGTCTATAGCAAAAGGGGTGATTGAAGCGATTATTTGAATTATATGGTGATTGATTTCGTAAGTGATGCTAAAGGGAAACATATGTTATTTGATAATACAGTGAGCTACTTGTATAGTTGTAGTCAGGGCTGACCCATAGGAAGGATGACCAACATAGGCCCACTCTCCCAAAAGACCCGTAATTATTAATAAAAAGTTATATACATTTTAAACATGATTTTATTTTAAATTAAAAAAAAATATACAAAATGACTCCTTGTGGGTGTTTTTTTAGAAAAAAAAATATTTTTGTTTTATATGGGTCATTTTAGTAACTTATATATTTATTATTATTATTATTATTATTATTATTATGGACTTTCAAATGCAACTTAATTGGTAAAATTATCAAATTATTATTCACATAAATAAAAATGTAATTTTATAGACATGTTTTTTTTACTTTCCCCAAGCCCCATAATTTATGATGAATTTTCAGAGATGGCATTGGATTTATTTATGAATTTGTAATAGGTGTAATAGGGTTTCAATTATGTGGGTCGAGTGGTTGAAAACTCTATGTTATTTTAAAAATTTTAACTTTTGGTTCCATCTAATTTCTTGCCATTCAGGTTCTTAATAACATTTTTAATTGTTCAAAAAAAGATCAAAACAATTAGTAATATAAGAAGAAAATTCGAGAAAAAAAAGGAAAACCATGATATTAAAAAAATAGACAATCTAGGTTATAGAAATACAAACTATAACTAATTAACCGATAATAATTCATACTCTATAAATTAGTAGATAATGGAAGACTACTTAAATCACTTTCCTTCTCTTTATGATCTTGAAAGGGAAAAAAGAACTTGCAAAGTGGTGATGAACTTAACAAATAAGGCGGCTCTAGTCACAACTTGTAATTGATGAGCAAGCCATCAAGCAATGATGAAAGATAAAAAAAACATAACAAGACAAATTTCGGCTTCGTAATTGTAACATCTCGAATTTTTCGTATTTGAATTCGTTTATGTTACCCAATTCGGAATATCATTTGGATCTTTCGAATTATTTAAATTTTGTATTTAACTTGATTTAACTTATTTTATATTCTCATAACTTTCAAACTCGTCAAACAATGTTTAGAAGCTTTTAAGATCACTTAAAATGCCTAAAAACGCATTTCCGGAAAGTACGAGGACTAAATATGACATGCCGGAAAATCTGGTAAAACATCACCCGTCGCGTAGCACGACGGGGTTTCCCCTCATCTCGTCGTGTAGCGCGACCGATGCGCAGACCGGCCAAAGTTATTTTTGTTTTCGTTTAATGCCAAATTTTTCCTAAACCGACCCAAGTCACGAACATTAAGCCTTAGGTTAGGTCCCCTGATATTATAACATGTCTTCATTTTCTCGTTGCCTAATCTTCATTATTCGGTTACCTAAAACGAGTTGTTAACTAAACAAGAAGTTTGGGGTTTGTATTTAATCAAAATATATCTCTAAACCCATATTGCTATGACCCAGCCGTCACTCTTGTATTACACAAAATCCCTCTTCTTCATTATCATTTTCTTCAAGATTAATCATGTTCTTTCAAAAGTTTGACTTTGGTGTTCAAGACCTTTTTGACCTCAGTTATCTCCTTGTCCCGTTCATCTTCCGAGTAAGTTGTCTTCTGTAAAATCATATATTTTCATCCCATGAACAAATCACTTAATCAATTTAAGTGATTGAGTGTCACACCCCAACCTAAGGCAGAAATACCGGGGCGTGATCCGATTGCTCACAGCTCGAAGATACTATCATATATAAAATGTGACAATATGTAATAAATTATTTTAGTTCAAATGTACACACAATAATCAAATACAACAAAACAATTCAAATAAATAAATATAATCAATTAAATCTAAGTTTGTCTTTAATATAACCCTATGGTCTTTCTAAGTGTCCATTCTTCAACTCAGGTAACCTGCATATGCGTAGAAAATGGAGTTTTATCAACAACCATGTTGAGTGAGTTTACCACCAAGTTTTGACACAAAAAATAATGTTAATATAATAAATAAGCAAAACGTAATAAATGCGGTAATGAAATCAAACCATAAGCAAGCAAGTTGTCGATTAAATCATTGCCAAACGAATTGGGCGCCGGTAAATCAACCATGAGCAAGTAATGAGAATAAGACCATTGCCAAGCGAATCGTACGGTGGTCAATGAGAATGAGAACCCTCTCCAAGGGGATATGTCAAACGATTGCATACAAAGACAAATAAGCACATAAATAGATTTGATTAATCACACACAATTACACGTTTGCTATTTGTTGATATGTATGTATAGATATGTATATATATAGTATGATATACACATATGTCCCCAAAAAGTTTTAGAAAACTGAGTAAAATTGGGGAATGATAAAACTCACCTGATCGATTAAGCCAAACGGGAATGAACACGACAAAAACGATAATCACACTCCTCGAGAATTACCGACAAGGATCCTAATTAAATGATATTACGAGTGAATTATAATGTGTCACACCCCGACCAATGAAGGCGGAAACGTCGAGGCGCGGCATGATTGCTCATTGCACAATGACACTATAAAGTTACAATATTTAAACAACTCATTTAAATCCATATCATCATAAATAACACAACAATTGTTCATACAAAATGCCAAATAGATAGATAAACAAATAACTTGTTCTTTTATTTTATAATATCCTAAAGCCAAGATGATAAGTTTCTTCAAGTAATCCAAGCAAGCTAACATCAAACCTGTAACATTGCATAAAATAGAGTTTGTCAACACGAAGGTTGGTGAATAATTTTCATAGTTTTGGACAATAAGTATGTAGTATGAAATCCACAACTAGTATATGAAAACAATAAATAATAGCAACAATTTAGATAATAAAACCGTCAATAAGAATACATTGACGACAATAATGCAATCGTCAATAAGAATACATTGACGACACCTTTCTATATGGGGATACCATATATACTCGGAATTAACGTATGATCATACTTTGATGAGGCTACCCGCCTTAGCATTCAAGAGGCTACCCGCCTTAACATTCAAGAATTTTCACATAATCATGTAAAGCATATAACACCAAAATGGAGCATTTATTTAAGTAAACATATACAATACGTGTTGTGGTTTAAGACTCACGTATAAATCATTTGAATTTGAATAAGTATGCAATGCCACCCCTAAAATGAAAGATGGAAAACGGGGGATGAAAAAGTACTCACATTAACAAGTAACTTGAAAGATAGTGTCGTGAATAATCGGAGAGATCGGTTTAACGAGCAAGACCTATATTAAACAGGTCTTGTGTTAGTAGGTAGTCTTGGAAGGGTTTAAAATAAAATACATGACAAATAAAGTAAATAAATAAAGTTTAGGATTTAAAATGTAAATATTTGAGAAATTAAAGAAACGAGTTTTGTAAAATAAGTTTGCTCGAAACCGGGTCTCGGTATTCTATTCATTAGTTTTTTTTCTTTTTTACTCAACCTATGCTAAGTAATAATGTGGGGTAAAATGCGATATTGCAAAACCCTTGGTTATAAGAATACCCAAAACGAGGTTTAAACGAGTGTTCGGGTTTGTCGGTTCGAGACTTGATAATTGACCAAGCTCACAGTTAACTTCCCAAAATAATAAATGTTATGAGATAACTCAATAAAATCAAAATAGACTTAACCAAGTATGTAGTTCTATTGTGAAGAACCTTAACGTTCGTTAAGCGAGTATACGACCTTATCGGTTCGAACTTGTTATAAGATCAAGTTGGTTACCGACATGCCAAGTATGTTTAGAAACTAACTAAAATTGATTTAAAATATAATATTGAAGAAAAATATGAGTTTTGGTGGCTAAAAACACACTTGTGTGTCTTAAGCGAGTGAACTCGGTTTAGTTCGGTTTTCTGTTCGGTCCTTGACTCGGAATAAGACCGAGGATGGTTACCACATACCCAATTACTATGGAACTTGTAAAATAACTTATAAATAATAATACTCAAGTTTTACATTCAAAAAGTTAACAATAATGCTTTTAAACAAAAGTTCGGTTTTTGGTTCGGTTCTCAACTCGGGATGAAACCGAGGCTAGTCACCACATACCCAATACAATGGAACTTGACAAATATGAACAATAAACTAAAATATGTAGAAGTTAAGCAAGTATAACAAGTTATATGGTTAGATTTGTTAAATATATAAACAAGGACTACAAAGTCCTCCATGTAACCTTGCCTTACTAGCCCGACATTTCAACCGGCCGAGACCGGAGAAATGAAAGACCGAAGGTAAAAAAGGAGTGTATATTATATATATGTTGTAACATCAAGCTTTAAGTATTGAGAAGTTAGTTAAAATGAAAGATTAGATTATGAATAACAACCTTAGAATTCAAGAATTTGAGAGAGAAATGAAGAAATGAGCAAGCACAAATGAAGAAGATGGGTGTGTATATATAGGGTAAGTTGAATGGGTCTTTCATAAAGGGTGTTTCATGAAAATGGGTTGGTTATAGACCCAAGAAGCACAAACTACAAATGGGTCATTCAAGTCTCCATTTTGGTAGTTTTAGTCCCTGTAGTTCGTTTTGAGCGTTTTCGGGGAATTTTAAGAACCAAAAAGGGTGTTTTTTTTTATCCAACAACTATAAAACAAATATTTAACATACAATTCATCATTTTGATAATATCGAAAGGTTCGGGATACAAAACGGGTCGGGTTTATATTAAGAATACAAGTATAAAATAACCCGAAATTGACAAATGTCACATAATGCTATAATATGTATAACGAATTTAAGGTTTCGATGTGATTTGAGTTACAATTATGTTTAATATGTTATGGATTGAGCGATTGGTCACTACAAACTATTTTTATTATTTAATTATAAAATCATTATTTGTCATAAAAATCGTGTTTACAAATAACTAGTTTGAATAAATATAAGTTAAAATATTATATAGTAATAATAAATGTTTAATTATAATCATCGTAAGTCTTATATCTTGAACTTTGTAATGAAATCCGATGGTAAAGTATATATTAACACTTTTAATTATGTTTAATACGTTTACGATGATTTTGTTTAAAACCAATAATATATATATATATATATATATATATATATACATATATATATATATATATATATATTATGTACATATTATATATATATTTAATACATAAATAAGAGTAAATTTATAAAGATGTTCTAACGGAAAAACATATATTAGTGTCGAGTTTTTAATAAAATAATTATGATCTATTATTATTAATAAGATTTATATATACATATATATTTATATATATATATATATATATATATATATATATATAGGGTAAGGATCCTAAGAGAACCATTGGCAAATTGAGAACTTTGAGAACCATTTTGGACCACTAAAAAATTCCTCTTAAAAAATATTAAAAAAAATTATAAAACAAACAAAACCGAAAATTTTAAAAAAGTAAAAAAACCAAAATTCTTATATTTCATTCCGGTTTCATTAAAAAAAACCGAAAATTTTTTTTTCTTTTTAATTCGTATTATACCTATACACATATGTATACTTTCATTTAATCTCTAGTTATATAATATACACATATGTACATTATCATTTACCTTAAATTATACATATATGTATAAAAAAACATGTGTGTACATATTATATATATATATAATAAAAAAAACCGATTTTTTTTCTTTTTAATTCGTATTATATCTATACACATATGTATACTTTAATTTAATCTCTAGTTATGTAATGTACACATATGTACATTATCATTTACCTTAAATTATACATATGTGTATAGGAAAAAAACATGTGTGTACATATATGTACATATTATATATATATATATGTATATATATGTATATGTATATATGTGTGTATAATTTAGCTAAACCGAGAATTTTTTTTACGTTTTTTTAAACCGGGATGATAAATAAGAACGTTGGTTTTTTTACTTTTTTTATTTTTGTGTGTTTTTTTGTTTTATGGTTTTTTTTATTTTTGGGTTTTTTTGTGGTCCAAAATGGTTCTCATAATTCTCAATTTCCAAAAAGTTCTCACATGATCCCGATCCTATATATATATATATATACACGAAAACTTGTAACGAAACTAGCCGGCACGAAACGTTAACTTCATGATGTTGGTTTAAATAATATTGTTTTTTTAATAATTAATATTAATTATAATATATTTTATATTATTAATACCAAGTTAAAACAATGAAAAAAATAAAAACACTATAAAAACGGCCGGCCGGGACTAGAACCCGCGCCTATGGCCGGAACTGTGTTGAGCACACACACACTAGCCAACTGGGCTAGTGTGTCAGCTGGTTATATTTTATAAACGATTAACTTTATACAGAAACAAACAGAAACCCAATTTTAGTCATAAACCCTAGGGGGTGTTTGGTACAGAGAAAAAGAATGGGAAGAAATGGAAATAGAAATGGGAGAGAAATAGAAATGGGTGGAGAATTGACAATCATTTCCTTTGTTTGGTACAATAGAGAAATGGGTGGAGAAACGGGAGCAGAGACGTGATTAGGGTTCCGCCTCGGCATCATCATGGTGGAGAAATGGTGGCTCAGAGACGCGTCGCAACACCGCGAACGGAGTAGAGCGTCATCATCATCGCCGCGCAACATCAACACCGCGATTTAGGGTTCCGCCTCGCAACACCGCCTCGCGATTTAGGGTTTCGTTTTGGCTCAGAGACGCGAACGGACGTGGCTGCGGCGTCGGCCGCCGTGCCGGACGTCGGCATCATCATCACCATCGCCGGTCGGAGCATCATCATCATCATACGCGAACGGAGTAGAGCAGAGACGCGATTTAGAAGCAGAGAGAATTCCATTTCTCTTCCAAATGGAGAGAATTGGATTTCTCTACTTTTTGCCTACACCCAATTCTCAGAGAAAACCAATTCTCCGCCTAATTCTCCCAAACAAGAGAAACCTAATTCTCCACCCTCAAATCTCTCTACCAAACACCCCCTAGATGTTCAATCGCTTGATTCGTTCAACGTTTGCTTAATTAGTATTAGGGTTATTATGAAGCACAACAAGACGAACTGATTACATGTTTTAATTACCTCAGATGATGATGAAATCGGTGAGAACGATGACACTGTAGCCGCGACTTAGGAGGGGATCAAACAATGGATCACGGCCAAAACTAATGTAATTAAGATTAGGGGTTTGGCTCGTCGGGGTTGTATAAGAGGTGCAGACGAGAGCAATTAAGTTATATAATTGATTTAGGGTAAGTCGGTTTGTTCATAAATCAATTCGTGTCGTATTTGATCTTTGTTTCTTAATTAGTGATGATGGCTAGGCCGATTATAGCAAGGAGAATCAAAAACACAATCCAGTTCATAATTTACAACGATAATTGAGGCTCAAGCAATCTAAACGGATCGTGGATTTGGATATCCGGTTCATGGGTTACGGGTTGGGTAAATGGGTATTCAAGATATTCTTCAAAATTGCAGTTTAGTCCTTTGAAATTGGATGTGGATATAATAAAGGGTTGAAGTTTTAGTTTTGGGTGAAAAGTGTATATTTTCCAAAGTTATTTATATATTAAATAAATATAATAAATAAATATAAATTGTATATAAATTCTTTGATAAATGTGATACTATTTATTGTTAAAATTTCTCAAACATAAAACGAGTCGGGCAATAGATAAAGACTCATACGTGGAAACCCGAATTGTTACATTGACGGAGTCTCAGTGGTCAATTTGATCCCGGCCTGCTTCTGGGCATAATAGTCAAAATATTTGACTATTTGATTTCTCCATCTTTTAGTCAAAACTAGCTTTCGGTCTAGAAGACATTTTTGTTCATCATGAAATTTTGAGTGTACTGGTCGGAACCCGACTCTCGAATCAAAGTTCGGATTCTGAACAGTACCTGCTCGCTTAAATCTTTAAAATCTCATAATTTGAGTTATGGATATCTGTTTAATCTGATTCCAATTGCAATATTCTTGGTTTTAATTCTAGCTTATTGTCTCAAAGTTCTAGGTCAGTTCCTGTCGGATCGTCTCGAGACTCGTTTATTATTCATAGTTTATTGTTTAGCTCATCAATCATTAAAATGAATAATCACTCCCCTATTTTATAGCTTTTAAACCTTTTGGGGACCTTATGCGTACCTTATAATACTTTTATATATCTTAATTACATCAGTTGCAAATCTCAATGTTGTTGATCAATTAAATGTTATATGCTATTTGCTTACTTGCTCATTTATTTAATTATCGCATTCGGAAAGGTCCATCATAATCACATTAAAGTATGATCATACGGCGTGTTAGTAGTCATAGCCCAATTCGCAAGGCAAATGTCCAACCGGTACCATTATTTGTATTTATTTTCGTCTTAATAGCCAAAGCCCGATTCGTAAGGCAATGGTCAAACGGCATCAATTATTCGCTCATTATTTAATTGTTGATACTCATGTTATTGATTTGCATATTTCTTACCTATTATATTATTAGTGTCAAAATATGATAATTACTTACTTAACATGTGTTGTTGACAAATATATCTATTTTGTGCGCATATTACAGGTTATTCTTTGGTTTGAAGTGAAGGTTGAAGATCATTTAGAAAAGACTTTAGGTTATAAATAAAAGACAAGTTGTTTTTACATTAATTGTTTTTGGATTTATTTGTAACAAGTTGAGATGATGTGTACTTGATTGGAATTTAATTTAACTTAGAAATTGTCATATTAATTTGTATGATAGTGTTTTGTGAGATGTGAACCAACAGTTCGTGCCCCCCGGCATTCCGCCATATGTTGAGATGTGACAGTAATGAGAAAATCTTTTACTAGACAAATTTTGGCTTCGTAATGCAAAAACTATTTAAGAGATAAAACATAACTCGTTTACATGGATTAGAAAATGCGTGAAGATCCATGCACTCGAGTGGTCTCCATGGTGTAATACATTTTCGTTGTAATATGCAACTATCTAAATGCTTTTTTTTTGATTCACCGTTTTGATTATAATGGGACTTTCCATGATATCTTGCTCGGTATTTGAAAAGAAAAATAAAATAGAGAGAATTCGTATCGTCAATTTACCAATTACATGCTAAACTTTCTTTTTCGCTAGAAAAGGTCAATATCACTATAAGACTATGTGTTATACATCATTTAACCTCATTTTTCATCACTCGTCACGTCAACGTCGTCTCGGTTTTTCCCTTATCATTCAACCTCACCACTCAACTCATGTTATATCTCATTCTCCACCATTCAATTTATTATATTCTTTAAACACCAAAAGAAATGAAAAAAAAAACAAAAGGAAAAGGAACAAAAAGCATTTTGATTGGTTGAGTGGGGCGTGCATCCCCCCTCATTCGCACCCTGTCACGTGTGACTAAGGGGGCGACACGATTTTCCAATGAGCTCATGGATGCCATGTAGGCACCCCCATGACCCTCCATGGTGTATGCCAGATAGTATAATAAAAAGGTAACCTCCATCTGCTTTCCATAAACAAAGTACTTAATTTTTTCTCAACTAGAACTTTGTGAATTGTTTTGGAACATCAAGGGCACACAGTTATTTTCGTTATAGTGGAATTGCCCTTAGCAATAAAAGACAAGTTTGGATTTAGGAGTGTCATTGGTTAATTTGATTTTATGAATTATGATTAGCCAATAGCACATAATTCCGATTATTAAAATTCAATTTATTAATATTATAAGGTGATGAAAATATATATATATATATATATATATATATACTCTATATCAAATAATAACACTTTGTCTTAGGTGTCATAATCACATTCACTCTCATATTTTCAATTAAATAATCACATTCACTCTCATATTTTCAATTAATTTATAATAATATTACTTTTCCTAAACTTTATGCTTAAAAATGTCAAGTTAATACTTTTTTTAATATTTAAAAATTATAATTAATTTTCTATTATTTTATATAAAAAAGTCATTCAATATATATTACTAAAATGGTCTCAAACCAGGTTAGGCGCGACCCAAATATATGAAACGAGTTATAATTTTATATGTGCGCACTCCTCTCCTATTGATTTCTCTCTCTTTTTGATCGATTTTCATTTTCTAAAATAAACCCTAATCGTCTCTTTCTCTACATCTTCCGACTCTTGTTGAAGAATTTGGTACACAATTGACTCTCTTTCGCATCTATCTCCGGCCACCACCTCCCGTCCCTGCTCAAGCTCAACACACACGCCAACTATATCTTGCTGCCTCACCAGGTATTTCTAATTTCGATTCTAGGTTTTCGATAGTTTGTAATTTGTAATCATCATCAGTTATAAATGTTGTTTTTGCTTTTATTGTTGCGATATTAGAGTTTTCGTCACTAAACTTATCGATATCGACTTATAAGCAGGTCTCGGAAATCCAGTGCCAAGTTTGTCTCGAACCTATTATTATATGTTATTTTGCTTATAAGTTTTCATTAATTTTTCAGTTTGTAATCATCAATTTGTATTATTTCGTTAATTTAAATGCAAGTGAAGCGTCATCCAAACGAGGAACAACCTTTCCGAGCATAATAAAACTATTATTTAAATCAAGTTGGCCATAAATTCTAATGATTTTGACTTTTTTTTTAATCATAAGCGAATGCTCCGGTTCTAGCATGATTTTTTTTTATTACTCATGTATTCGTTGCCTCATATAGTTGCCATTTGTTATGAGGTTTGTTTGTTTGGTTGCTATGTTTGTCAAGGGAGTGATGATTCATGGAATGGATCACTTGCCTTAACATTGCTAGTCTTAATCCTTCTCATAGGCTGAAATTATTAATTAGTATATGCTAACGTTCATAGTTATGTTATTTGCATGTTTGTAATTAGATTGGTCTAAGCTTTTAGTGTTAATTGGTCTGATGTGTTTGGTATTGTTGTTGGTAAAATTAAGGAAGTCCACTTCTTTAGAAAGCTAACATATTCGGTAGTCATAGACACGAGGAAGTCATAAGTTCCAATTTACCGAACATCTGTTGACATTACTCTGAACACCTGTAGTATGCATGTTGACTTTACTTCAACATTTTTGTTATTTGTTGTTTATTCATTTAGTTGTTGTAAGAACAAATTGTTTGCATGGTAGCAAAGTAAAATTAAAGGAATTTAGGAACAAAACTAAGAAATACCACTTCTTTAAAAAGCCATTCTACTTTTGTGCATAATAAAGGTAAACTTCAAATTATTTTTGTCGTTTTTTTTCTATCTTATTATGACATCAAACACAAATTATTAACTTTACCTCATTAAAAGATCTCGCCTTTCTTTTATTCACTAATCATTTTTTTTAGTGTTTTACATTTTGTAATATCTTAATAATCTTTTAATTAAAAATACAACATTCGGAGATTTTTCATGAAACCTTCGATATTTTAATTATTAGAGGATTAATTACGTTTTGAATTTTTAAGGCAACAGAAAATTTTATATAGCAATGATTATTTTGGTACAACTAGAATTGAAGATTGGTCACCTTTGGGGTGTCACTTCTATTTCTATATCATCTATTATTTAATATGGATTTGATTGATCAAATGTTGACACGAAATCACTAAAGTTTTTATATAATTATGGGATAAAAGGAAAAAGAGAAGCACATGCCAACCCTAGCAAAAAAGCAAATGATCATCAAATCACCCTTTTTATCATCCCTCCAAATTTACATCAACATACCGAGCACACAATCGCATGCTCTATTTAAATAAAATATATAATTATATTTTTATTTGTGTTTTAAAATATATAATTATATTTTTATTTGTGTATATTGTGTTTTCCATTTTTCTAAAAAACATGTGTAATTTTTAATTCATTTTCAATGCTTTTAATAATTTGCAAAATAAATAAATAAAAATTCATATCATTCATTTAGTTTGCTGACTATAAATTATATATACTTAAGTTTTAATTGTCACGAATGGGTTAAACGAGTTCTGTTCGGGTTGACATGAATTTATGTGTATGCGGACCAAGCTAGGTTGAATATTTTGGCATGAATAATAATATGGGTTGAGTTTGGGTTGCACATTTTAACCCGTTAACCCGACACGATTAACACCACTATATGTAAGAAGAAAAAGAAGATGATGGGTGAAATACTAAGAGCAGCATATTGGTGTGTATTCGAAAAGCTCAGAAAAATAGAATTTTAAACAACGTAGAACACCATCGCACATACCATAACTGGAGATAAAAAATATTGGGCTTTCTTTGATTGAAATACTAAGTAGAGCTAATGGCCCCTGTTAACCGGAACAATTGATGCAATTTCACTTTTCTTGATTTATTATTACGTTATATAGTTGCTTTGGGGTTCTGGGCATCTGGCTATTGTAATACAAAAGTTGCTATTTAAAAGAGTAGATAAGAAATCATTAAATCCATACGATAACTGATAAGAAAGCCAAACTTACAAAAGACAAATATATGACTTTTGCTAAATTAGTTGATGAAATAGATGAGCAATTTCTTTTCCATTTTTTTCTCCATTAGTCGGCCACACCACAAATCAATGAAAATGACAATTAAAGAGTCTCCAAAATCCCATCTTCTTTGTTTTTACATTACCACTACATGACTATTGATGTGAAGCACACATCATGAACTAATAATTCCTTTTTAACAACTTTTCTGGTTTTATTTACGAGAAATTCATATCATAAACATTAATAGACTAATAGACGATAGATTACTATCCATTAAAAAAACTATTAGGAACCCGTGTTCATTACCAGTACATGACTATTGATGTGAAGCACACATTATGAACTCACGCCTCCTTTTTGATGACTTTTTCGGTTTTATTTACGAGAAATTCATACCATAAGCATTAATAGACTAAAAAACGATAAAGTACTACTATTAGGAGCCTCTGTTCATTACCACTACATGACTATTGATGTGAAGCACATATCATGAACTCACACCTCCTTTTTGACGACTTTTTCGGTTTTATTTATGAGAAATTCATACCATAAGCATTAATAGACTAAAAAACGATAGAGTACTGCTATTAGGAGCCTATGTTCATTACCACTACATGACTATTGATGTGAAGCACACATCATGAACTCACGCACCCTTTTTGCCGACGTTTCCGGTTTTATTTACAAGAAATTCATACCATAAACATTAATAGACTAAAAAACGATAGACTACTATCCACTAAAAAAATATTAGGAACCTGTGTTCATTACCACTACATGACTATTGATGTGAAGCACACATCATGAGCTCACACCTCCTTTTTTACGACTTTTCCGATTTTATTTACGAGAAAATCATACCATAAACATTAATAGACTAAAAAACGATAGACTACTGTCCACCAAAGAAAATATTAGGAACTTGTGTTCATTACCACTACATGACTATTGATGTGAAGTACACATCGTGAACTCACACCTCCTTTTTGACGACTTTTTCCGGTTTTATTTACGAGAAATTCATTCCATAAGCATTCATAGACCAAAAAACGATAGACTAATATTAGGAACATGTGTTCATTGCCACTACATGACTATTGATGTGAAGCACACATCATGAACTCACACCTCCTTTTTTACGACTTTTCTGGTTTTATTTATGAGAAAATTATACCATAAGCATTAATAGTCTAAAAAACGATAGACTGCTATCCACTAAAAAGATATTAGGAACCTGTGTTTTCATTGTAAAATGATGATGAAAAATTCAAACGCTTGCCTATGACCGTAATTTTCGACTAAGTATTCTCGTTTGGTATTTGTAACTCATTAAACATGACCGATTTCCTAACCGTACTTATTTGCATATAAACAACTTCCTTACACCTTAAAATAACCTTTGTAAAATATTCACTGTGTTTTTGTATAATATATGTTCAAAAATTAAACTTGATATATTTTGTTTGTCATTACAAAAATGCAAAGCCAGCAAGAACATTAACGGAACATTTACTCCGTTAGTGTTTCATTACTTAAGGAGTGACTAGTAAAAAAATAAGGTTGTTGTTCTGTTTCAAAGGGAGGTTTAAGAGTATTAAAATTCAATTACGTCCCAATTATAAGGGGAAAGTGAATATGGTGCTGTCAGCCGTACAACCTTACGCGTAAAACCCATCAAAACTACGTAGTTTTGACAAAAAAAAAAACCCTAAAAGCTAAAAAGGATTAAAACACCTATCAAAACTAATGTCTGCTCTCTACTCTCTTATGCTTCATATTCATCCTAGGGTTTATTATGAATATTCAAAAAGTGAATTCCGGTCCAGTTATGCCCATTCAAAATTTATACATTTTCAAGGCACTTTCTATATGATCCAGTTTTCCCATAGAAGCTTTAACCAACTACTTATGTCCATCATCAGAAATCCCCAAAATGGACGAGCATTCCATTCATCCTCTTGTGTCAGATCAATACAGTCATCTACCGGACACTCATTATTATCGATCTTGTCCATATCGACTTGCTCATCATGATGAGTACTGAAGTCTTCTGTCCATTGAACATCCTAGGGTTTATTATGAATATGAAGCATTAGAGGGCAGAGAGCAGACGTTAGTTTTGATGGGTGTTTTAATCCTTTTTAGCTTTTAGGGTTTTTTTTTTGGTCAAAACTACGTAGTTTTGATGGGTTTTACGCGTAAGGTTGTATGGCTGACAGCACCGCATTCACTTTCCCCTTATTATAAATTGTGAATCTGTTATATTCTTTGTCCATAGTCAATGCTATAAGGCAAGTAAATATATTAATATTATATCTAAGCTCGTATGTTAATACAACTGAGAAAGTTCAGAAAAACAATTAAGTCGAGATGAACAAAGTCAATGAATGGCGACTAGAAATATATTCCAAAAAAGCATTTAGGCGTCGAAGTGACCAAAGTGTTGTTGCAACACTGTTATACTATTCTCTTCAATTAATGGAACACCTAATTTAAAATATTTAGTGGAATTTTATCAAGATTTCATCTATCACAAATGGTGTACGTCAATCACGATCTAAAAGGGGAAATCAATGCATTTATCATTTCTATTGTTCATGTCACGTAACACCTATATAACTTTAATATAGACATAGAGAAATTTCAAACAATTATTAACGGTTACTTTCGCTTTTGGAAAATTTAGATGTTACTTATTTGTTAATTAGATTCACAAACACACTAGTTTATAACTAAAAATCTGGGTTCATCATTAATAGGAGTAACCAATCCTCACGACCACGTATCTAATCTAATATAATCTAACTATCTAATCTATATAATTATATATTAAAGCAACATGATTTTTTCACATGACATCATTCTAGGGCTTCCACATAAGATGCCACATAGATGTCATGTGATCAATTTCCTATTTTATCATCTCTTCTTCTAAACACAATATGGAGCATGAACCCGTTTAGTTATGTTATAACTCATGACCTGGTTTCTCATCAAATAGAACCATCTTCATATGAATATAACACTTTATAAAATTTTAAAAAATAAATTATTGTGTGATACAAGTCTCGAACCTAAGACCTCATGTTTCAAACTAAAGATACTTACCAATTCCACTTAAGTAGTTACTATGTTGGATTTCTTGACTTATAAATGATATATTGTTAATTCACTTATAATCAATACCAGAAAATCATTAAACAATTAAGTTAACATCCAATGTTATATTCAAAGAGGCTTTTAGAGATTTATGAATTATAAATTTTGTTTATCATTATTAGTATCTTATGTATCTATAACGTATATTATCATGTATATTACTAAATTTAACTTTTTTGTTTCTTGTAACCACCCGTGTATCACACGGACTCTATCTTAGTATTTAACTAAAGAAAGTATGATGATCGAAAGTAAGTTAGATAAAAAAGAAAAGAAGAAAAACTTTAAATAAACTTTTGAAATGTAATTAAATAAATATTTAATACAAGAAAACTAATATATATAAGGGTGCATTAGTGTACAATAATTGCTTAACGTATATCAGGTACGTGAAATACATTAAAGGTTAAGAAACCAAAACGTTCAAGCCAAATTCTTAACCTCAAAACGTGTAAGGTTAAACCTTAAAGCGTTCAGGCTTAAACCTAAAACGTTTAGGCTTAAAAGATGATAATTTCAAAGGCTAAAACCCATCACTCAAAGTAAAAAATTGATTGATTGAAGTTTCAAATTGATGATTAATTGGATCAATATCAAGGTTAATTGATCAATTAGGTTCAATAATTTCAATTGGTCAATTTGATCAACTGACCTGTGAACAACGATCGATGGTCATGACGGAAGAAGATGGTATTCACGACGGTGGACTTTGACGGGACGACAGAGGCGGTGGACGACGAACAAATCACATGTTGTGATTTTAGTGTTAGCGTGTTTTTGAAATCAATGGTAAGGGTGTCGTGTACGTAATGCACGATAATGGATTATTGTATTGGATCAGTTGTGTACCTTGAGTAATTTATGTACATTGTGTATGATATACATGTAATTGGTAATTTAAGTAATTTGTGTAGATGTAATTTGGGTAATTTGTGTAATTGACATATTTTTTGTAATTGGTTTAGATTCATAAGTTGAGTAATTTGTGTATAATTTCTGTAGTTGGGATAGTTTTTGTAATTTGTGTGATTTGGTGATGTAATTCGTATTCACATTGCAAGTGTGTAACGCGTTTTTTTTTTTCGCATAAAAGTTATGTAATTTAGGAATACATGAATATACTAGCAATTACATTTTTCTAATTGCAAAAGTCATTGTTCTAAAAAATCATCATTTTTTATAAATGAAAGTGTGAAGATGTTATTAGTTACAATTTTTCGAGAGATATTTTTAATATAGTAATATATTTTATAAGAAAAAGAATCTAGTTTATATTTATCATATAATAATAATAATAATAATAATAATAATAATAATAATAATAATGATTATGTTTTTATAAAAAAACATGATTTGAGAAAAATGATATTTGTTTTGTTGGAATTTGGAAAAAAAAATGAAATGAGTATTTTACTTAAATATCCTTTTCTCATTAAATATAATTTCTTTATCTCTCGTCAATCAATTTTAAATTATGGTTTAATCGCAATCACAAAAATCATAAGTTTTAGTTAAACATGTGGCTATAAATTGATTCTCAAAGTTCTTATAACTCGAAGTTCTTAGAGCATTCTCAGTCTATTCTCTACCATATATCCATATATATCATATAATTGCACTAAAAATCACTATATTTTATCTCTCCTATTCAATTAAATAATACTTTTTATACATTTATCATTATCTTTTCTCACTCTTTCATTTACAACCACTTTCAGAAAATATTAAAATAATATACGGTGTGAAGAGTGAAACCTCAAATTTAACTCTCCCATATAACATTTTCTCTCTCATCTACTCACAACCACTCATAACCACACCATATAATTTATAAAACCCCTCACAAAAATATAGGGAATAGACTGAGAATGCACTCAAAATATCATATATAAGGTGAGGATTTTAAGAGAACCTTTAGAAATTGAGAACTTTGAGAATCATTTTGGGGCACAAAAAATACCCCTTAAAAATATTTAAAAAAACTTATAAAACGAAAATTTTAAAAAAGTAAAAAAGCCAAAAAATTTTATTTTTATTGTTAACAAAACATCGTTGGTGTAGTGTATATGTGCAATAGTGTGTATTGTATATATTTAAGAGTGCTATATTGCATAGCATACAACATTATTGCACATATTTGATAAACTTTTTGGGAATTGAGAACTATGAGAACCATTTTGGACCACAAAAAAAACCCAAAAATAAAAAAAATTATAAAACAAAAAAAACACAAAAATAAAAAAAGTAAAAAAACCAAATTTCTTATTTATCATCCCGGTTTCTAAAAAAAACGTAAAAAAAAATTCTCGGTTTAGCTAAATTATACATATACATATATGTACACACATGTTTTTTTTCCCTATACACATATGTATATTTAAGGTAAATGATAATGTACATATGTGTACATTACATAACTAGAGATTAAATGAAAGTATACATATGTGTATAGGTATAATACGGATTAAAAAGAAAAAAAATCGGTATTTTTTATTATACATATATGTATAATATGTACACACATGTTTTTTCCTATACACATATGTATAATTTAAGGTAAATGATAATGTACATATATGTATATTACGTAACTCGAGATTAAATGAAAGTATACATATGTGTATAGGTATAATACGAATTAAAAAGAAAAAAAAAATCGGTTTTTTTTAATGAAACCGGAATGAAATATAAGAATTTTGGTTTTTTTACTTTTTAAAAATTTTCGGTTTTGTTTGTTTTATAATTTTTTTAATATTTTTTTAGAGGGGTTTTTTAGTGGTCCAAAATGGTTCTCAAAGTTCTCAATTTGCCAATGGTTCTCTTAGGATCCTTATCCTATATATATATATATATATATATAGACACACACACACAATATAAGACTAATACACACATCGAGTACACAAAATACGTATGCGTAATACAACAATATTGCACATATACACTACATCGACTTTTATTAATTTTTTATATATTTTTGCATATAATACAACACTACTGCATATAATGCTACATTACTGAACACATCGAGGTAACCATTTCCATGCGAACGGGCGTTGGCTACTATGACTTTCTTATGATAATATTATAATATGATTATGATGAACCTCTCCGAATGTTATAAAATAAACACTTAAACAAGTAACAAATTGCATTTAAGTATTAGTACTCATATGTCCCCAAAATTTATTAAAATCAGTAAAATAAAGGGGAATGATATATCTCACCTTATTGCTTAGGCGAGTGAACAAGAAATAAGAATAAAAGATAATAAATTAAGCGAATCGTTCTTTAACCCGTCGTCTGAGATAAATCGACAGATCTAAAACTTTGAGACAAATATCTAAAATTAAAACCGAGAAAATTGACGTTGGAATTGTTCCAAACGGATGTCTAGAACTCCGGTTATGAGATATTTAACGTTTAAGCGAGCTGATGCTGACCAGCATCCGAACAGAGAGTCGGAAGTCAGGTTTTTGTCAATAGCCTTAAAATCTCAAAACAAAAATAAAAGTCTTCTGGACCGAAAGTCGGTTCCAACCAGAAGTGATATAAAACAATTGATCAAAGTTGTTGACCAATGTGCCCTTAAACGGGTTGGAGTCAAATTGACCCATCAATTTCCCTCAATCTCATAAATTAATTGAGGATTATTGACCATGGAATAATAATGAACAACTTATCAGTACACAACTTACCCGAAAAATGCTTAAATCAATGGGAAACGGATAGCAAACGTCGGAAATATAGCAATGCCAAACACAAATACTAGTAACTTTGAGTAATATAGCAAAAACAAAGGTGAAATCGTCGGTTTAATGAGGGTGACAGCTGGGAGAGTAATATTTCAGTAACATTCTAGGGTTTGGAGGTGTGGTTTGTTTAAATAGTCATTGGTTCAACTTGTAGAACAAGAAATCGACTCGTTTAGATAATGATAGAGGTTAGGTTCAAATAAGAAGTTTGATTTTTCTAAGAAAACTAGGAAGGAGGGTATTTTAGTCTAACACTTTAATATCAAAACCTATTGTATAACACAATTTAGTAAAACACAATTTGTAAAAAATCCACTAATTTTTTTAATTTTTATATAATAATATGGTACTCATATAAAAGATAAAAGACACTCGTTATTATGGTGGATTTGTTTTCAATAAAAGCGTCGTAAAAAAAGTTATTGACACTTTAAAATGATGGGAAATTTGGCATGTGTCTTGCATACAGAAAAAAAAATCAATAAATGTGTTATTTCTTTTATACTCTTCTCCTTATTTCACACTTGATTTCCCCCTAAACTAATCTCAATCATCCATGTTCAAAATCAATGAACAAGATTGCTTCTTATCCTTCCTACCAGTGGCGGATCTAGAACATAATTTTAGGGGTAGCGCAAATTTTTTTTGACTGTACATTAACGAAAAAATATTTATAACCGTTTAGCGCGTATGGGTAGCTGGTTTCGCGTTTCGCGCGTATGGGGGCTCTGTAACGCGTTTCGCACTTCCCCAACCTGGTTACGCGCTGCACATACTGACGTTAGATTACCTGTTTCATGTGTACTACTAGTTTTGTGGGTCTGGTAATGCATTTTGAGTGTACCGGCGCCCGGTAACGTGTTTCACTCATACAACCACTTTGTTTTGTGTTTCACACATCCCGGGCCTAGTTTAGCATTACGCGTGTTGTCACACCCCGACCAATGAAGGTGGAAACGTCGAGGCGCGACATGATTGTTCATTGCACAATGACACTCTAAAGTGACAATATTTAAACAACTCATTTAAATCTATATCATCATAAATAACACAACAATTGTTCATACAAAATGCCAAATAGATAGATAAACAAATAACTTGTTCTTTCATTTTCTAATATCCTAAAGCCAAGATGATAAGTTTCTTCAAGTAATCCAATCAAGCTAACATCAAAACTGTAACATTGCATAAAATAGAGTTTGTCAACACTAAGATTGGTGAGCAATTTTCATAGTTTTGGACAATAAGTATATAGTATGAAATCCACAACTAGTATATGAAAACAATAAATAATAGCAACAATTTAGATAATAAAACCGTCAATAAGAATACATTGACGAACCGTCAATAAGAATACATTGACGACAATAATGAAATCGTCAATAAGAATACATTGACGACACCTTTCTATATGGGGATATCATATATACTCGAAATTAACGTACGATCATACTTTGATGAGGCTACCCGCCTTAGCATTCAAGAATTTGCACATAATCATGTAAAGCATATAACACCAAATCGAGCATTTATTTAAGTAAACATATACAATAAGTGTTGTGGTTTAAGACTCAGGTATAAATCATTTGAATTTGATTAAGTATGCAATGCCACCCCCAAAATGAAAGATGGAAAACGGGGGATGAAAAAGTACTCACATTAACAAGTAACTTGAAAGATAGTGTCGTGAATAATCGGAGAGATCGGTTTAACGGGCAAGACCTATATTAAACAGGTCTTGTGTTAGTAGGTAGTCTTGGAAGGGTTTAAAATAAAATACATGACAAATAAAGTTTAGGGTTTAAAATGTAAATATTTGAGAAATTAAAGAAACAAGTTTTGTAAAATAAGTTTACTCGAAACCGGGTCTCGGTATTCTATTCATTAGTTTTTTTTTTATTTTTTATATTTTTTTTACTCAACCTATGTTAAGTAATAATGTGGGTTGAAATGCAATATTGTAAAACCCTTGGTTATAAGAATACCCAAAACGAGGTTTAAACGAGTGTTCGGGTTTGTCGGTTCGAGACTTGATAATTGACCAAGCTCAAAGTTAACTTCCCAAAATAATAAATGTTATGAGATAACTCAATAAAATCAAAATAGACTTAATCAAGTATGTAGTTCTATTGTGAAGAACCTTAACGTTCGTTAAGCGAGTATACGACTTTATCAGTCCGAACTTGTTATAAGATCAAGTTGGTTACCGATACGCTAAGTATGTTTAGAAAGTAATTAAAATTGTTTTAAAATATAATCTTGAAGAAAAATATGAGTTTTGGTGGCTAAAAACACACTTGTGTGTCTTAAGCGAGTGAACTCGGTTTAGTTCGGTTTTTGGTTCGGTCCTTGACTCGGAATAAGACCGAGGATGGTTACCACATACCCAATTACCATGGAACTTGTAAAATAACTTATAAATAATAATACTCAAGTTTTACATTCAAAAAGTTAACAATAAAGCTTTTAAACGAAAGTTCGGTTTTTGGTTCGGTTCTCAACTCGGGATGCAACCGAGGCTAGTCACCACATACCCAATACCATGGAACTTGACAAATATGAACAATAAACTTAAATATGCATAACTTAAGCAAGTATAACAAGTTATATGGTTAGATTTGTTAAATATATAAACAAGGACTACAAAGTCCTCCATGTAACCTTGCCTTACTAGCCCGACATTTCAACCGGCCGAGACCGGAGAAATGAAAGACCGAAGGTAAACAAGAAGTGTATATTATATATATGTTGTATATGTTGTAACATCAAGCTTTAAGTATCGAGAAGTTAATTAAAATGAAAGATTAAAGAATTTGAGAGAGAAATGAAAAACAACTTTAAAATTTAAGAATTTGAGAGAGAAATGAGGAAATGAGCAAGCACAAATGAAGAAGATGGGTGTGTATATATAGGGTAAGTTGAATGGGTCTTTCATAAAGGGTGTTTCATGAAAATGGGTTGGTTATAGACCCAAGAAAGCACAAACTATAAATGGGTCTTTCAAGTCTCCATTTTGGTAGTATTAGTCCCTGGAGTTCGTTTTTTGAGCGTTTTCGTGGCATTTTAAGAACCGAAAAGGGTGTTTTTTTTAGATCCGACAACTATAAAACAAATATGTAACATAAATTCATCATTTTGATAATATCGAAAGGTTCCGAATACAAAACGGCTCGGGTTTATATTAAGAATACAAGTATAAAATAACCCGAAATTGACAAATGTCACAGTATCCCCTACTTTAGAAAATTTCGTCCCGAAATTAAGATGATGTAAACAAATGTGGATATTTCTCCTTTATCGAGTCTTCTCGTTCCCATGTAAACTCCGCGCCACACCGTGATTCCCATCGAACTTTAACTAACTTAATGCGACTTCGCTTGGTTTTCTTTTCATTGCGATCCATGATTTCAACGGGTCGTTCAACCATAATCATTGATTCATTGACTTGTACTTTGTCGAGAGGTATATGGAGACTACCTTCGGCTAAACACTTCTTGAGATTTGAAACATGAAAGGTTGGATGAACACCAGTGAGTTCTTCCGGTAGTTCGAGTCGGTAGGCTACTTTTCCGACTCGCTCGAGAATCTTGAATGGGCCTACGAAACGGGGAGCTAGTTTTCCTTTCTTTCCAAAACAAACAACTCCTTTCCAAGGGGATACCTTGAGAAGGACGAGATCGTCGACATTGAATTCGATCGGTTTTCGCCGTTTGTCGGCGTAGCTCTTTTGTCGACTTCTAGCGGCAAGTAGGTTCTTGCGAATTTAGTCGATACGGTCGGTGGCTTCTTGGACCATTTCGGGTCCGGTAATTTGAGCTTCACCGATTTCGTTCCAACTAATCGAGGAACGACATTTGTGACCGTAGAGAGCTTCGAAAGGAGGCATACCGATGCTAGAATGGAAACTGTTATTGTAAGAGAATTCAATGTAAGGAATGTGAGAATCCCAATTCCCACCGAAATCGAGTACACACGCTCGAAGCATGTCCTCAAGTGTTTGAATCGTACGTTCGGATTGTCCATCCGTTTGAGGATGATAAGCGGTGCTAAGATCAAGACAAGTTCCCAAGGTTTCTTGAAGTGATCGCAAAAAATGAGACGTGAATCAAGCATCGCGATCGAAGATGATAGTCAAAGGTAAACCGTGGCGACACACGATTTCGCAAACGTAGATTTGGTCAAGTTGCTCAACGGAGTATTTTTCTCGAATTGGAATAAAGTGAGCGGACTTGGTTAATCGGTCAATAAGCACCCAAATGCTATCGTTGCCTTTTTGAGTAGTGGGTAGTTTTATTATAAAGTTCATAGCAATGTCTTCCCATTTCCATATAGGAATTGGTGGTTGCTCGAGTAACCCAAAGGGTTTTTGATGTTTTGGCACGATTATATGTAAACAACATAGTATCATTACATGGTGTGCCATTATCTATCATATCTGATCGGGATAGTAGATTTACTTCTCATTTCTGGAAAAGTTTCCAACAAGCGTTAGGAACTCAATTGAATCTTAGCACTGCTTATCATCCTCAAACTAATGGGCAGAGTGAAAGAACAATTCAAACGCTTGAAGATATGCTCCGAGCTTGTGTGATTGATCTAGGAGGAAGCTGGGATGATCATCTTCCTTTGATGGAATTCTCATATAATAATAGTTATCACACGAGTATTCAGGCCGTACCATTTGAAGCATTATATGGATGAAAATGTAGAACACCAGTATGTTGGTCTGAAACTGGAGATAATCAAATGTCTGGACCAGAAATAGTTCAAGTAACAACGGATAAGATACTACAAATCCGTGAATGACTTAAAACGGCAAGAGATCAACAAAAGAATTATGCTGATGTTCGCCGTAAGCCGTTGGAATTCCAAGTAGGCGATAAAGTTTTGTTAAAGGTTTCACCATGGAAAGGTGTTGTACGATTCGGCAAGAAAGGAAAATTAAGTCCTCGTTTCGTTGGACCATTTGAAGTGTTAGAATGAATCAGTACTGTCGCTTATCGCTTATGATTGCCAGAAGAGATGAAAGGAATACAGGATGTATTTCATGTTTCTAACTTACGAAAGTGTCTGGCTGACGAAACTTTAGCTATGCCTTTAAAGGATGTTGAAATTAACGAAAATCTAAAATTTGTAGAACAACCTCTACAAGTTGAAGATTTCCAAGTTTAGAAACTTAAACATCGAAAACTAAAATTAGTCAAATAAGGTGGAACTCCCGAAGAGGACCAGAGTTTACTTGGGAATTAGAATCGGAAATGAGAAAGAAGCATCCACATTTGTTCTAGCGAATCTCGAGGACGAGATTCATTTC
The DNA here is from genome assembly GCF_021521415.1 of Bidens hawaiensis. Classification (NCBI taxonomy): domain Eukaryota; kingdom Viridiplantae; phylum Streptophyta; class Magnoliopsida; order Asterales; family Asteraceae; genus Bidens; species Bidens hawaiensis. The sequence goes on from NW_027492645.1 coordinate 381,278, forward strand.
AAGGTGGGAGGATGTAACACCCACAAAATTTTGGTTCAAATTTGACAAGTTTATAAAGTTAAAGGACTAAAAATACTTTTAAGATAACTGATGGGAACAAATGAGATAAAAGGAAAAAAGAATATATTATCTAAAGAAATAAGGTAAAACTCCATCCCACATGGAAAGTGGGAAAGAAATGGAAGCACTTTATAAGGAAGGAGTTTTCCATGGTAATGTTCTTATGTGGCTAACCACTCTCACTAGTCCTAGCGGAGGGTGCGAAGCACCCGACGCGCACGGGCACGGACTCGGACTCAGGCAATGGGCGTAATATGGCGTTTTGATGGCGCACTTTGCACTTCGCACGCTCGCATCGCCGTGATCCGCATAAGGGCCGCTTTAGTATTTTTGAACTATGATCAAGATATGACAAGCTACTAAAGACCAGAGACTGAAAATGAAAATTTAGCACCTTCACGATACGCGAAGATGACAGGAAAGGCAACTTCGCGATACGCGAAGATGCATGAAGTAACTTCATCCGGTGCTGACACGTGGCAGGTCTAGTGGTTGACTCAGCGAAGCTATTGAGCAACTTCGCGATACGAAAAGAATCCTTCGCGATATGTGAAGGAATAAAATAATAAATGCGGCTACATTTGTCCTTCGCGCATCGCGAAGCAACTTCGCGATACGCGAAGATGCACAGATTCTGGCTATAAATAGGCAATCATGGGGATGAAGTCTCCATCACATCACACATACTTTACCTCGGTTTTCATGCCAAAATCCCGTCATTCCCGATACGCTCGTTGCCTAGAAGTACGTGCAAGTAGGAGCGTTGCCCAAGTAAAGTTTAAGCATTTCATAGATAAGCCATACAAGGTAGGGGTTCTGCCCGATTATTTTATTATATATGGCTTAGACCCTAGTCGAGGGTATAGTCTATACCTTGATCAGATAATAAGTGAAATGTAGCTTTCATAAGATAAGGTTATGAATAAAAATATTATTCTTTATTATAAAGATATTTCTTATGAATGAAGAAATGAGATATATATACATTTCTTCATGATGAAGAAATGTAGTATATAAATGTTTTAAAAGATGAAATGAATATCAAGGTAAAGGGTATGCAATTAGACTTAAGGTCTATAGCTAGATTGTAGATCTAGTTATTTATAAAATGTTATTCTCGTACTATATGTCCGAGATAAAGATCAGGCAATTATCAGTGAGACACATTGATTATAAGGTGAATACGTTCAACCTTTTTATAGTGTGAAATGTTTTATGACGTGAATACGTCTATGTACTGTCTTTTTGAAAAGATATTTACTTTTGTAAACTATGGACTGTTATCCATATGTAAAGAGTTATGAAAGTATTTGCATGAGGGTTGGTTCAAATCCTCTAAAAACGTTATGCAAGGTAGTACTAAACACTCAGGCTAAAATACACATGTGTCTGGATCCTTACATATATGTACTGTAGTAGGCACACTACAGACATACTGACCACGAGGCAACTGACTGTCTCTATGGGCGAGTGAAGTCCAATTATATGGTTTGTGCGTATGTTTAGTTCCGATGAGATGGGATTGAGACCCACTGAGTCGTTGAATGCTATTGGTGTTGTGTCATTACGAATTGTGAAAACGTTTTATTGAGTCAGCGTATTCACTAGCATATAGCTGACGTATTTTCAAACTGTTTTCATGTAACCAATAGTAAGGTATAGAGATGGATATGCCAGTGGAGATAGAAGATCACTAGGCATAGAATGCAGCGGGTGGCTCAGCTAATTTTGTAATGAAGCATATATATATATTAAACTTGTTTTTAAACAAGTTATTTTGTAAAACATACAAGGGTGTTTAATTCACTTTGTTATGCAAATGAATATTTTAAATTAGCATTTTTCGCTGCAAACTTTGATAAATTTACAAAAGTTGTACCAACTGTGAGTCACACACCTAGGCCCGAAGGCGGGGTGTGACATCGATGCACATACGAAACGAACCATCTTTCTTTTTCATGAAGAGGACGGGAGCGCCCTAAGGAGAAGAGCTTGGACGAATAAAGCCTTTGTCGGAAAGTTCTTCGAGTTGGTTTGATAACTCTTGCATTTCCGATGGGGCTAAACGGTAAGGAGCTTTGGCTACGGGCATTGCTCCGGGCACAAGTTCGATTCGGAATTTTACCGGGTTAATGGGTGGAAGACCGGTGACGTCTTCGGGAAAGACATCGAGGAAGTCACAGACGATGGAGATGTCTTGGATTTTTCTTTCCTTAAGGTCTTTAACCACCACTTGAGCTAGGAACGGAACATACGTTTGGCGCAAATATTTTTGGGATTGAGAGTATGAGATAAGATTGAGCCTTTTAGGAGTAGTCTTGCCGTGGACCTTGAGTGTTTTACCATTTACAAGCGGGATTCGAATGATTTTATCGTAACAAACGACTTCGGCACGGTGCAAAGATAACCAATCCATGCCTACTATGACATCGAAACTTCCCATTTGCATCGGGATAAGATCGATCGAAAATTTTCGCTTACAAAGAGTGAAAATATAATCACGAATGACCGAGTTGATTGTGATGGAATTTCCGTTGGCGACTTCGACGGAAAACGTCTAGAGAGTTTAGTGCGAGGTACGGCAAGTATAGACTTAAATTTTAATGAAATAAAACTCCTATCGGCACCAGTGTCAAATAAAATTGAAGCCAAATGTTCGTTCATTAGAAACATACCGTTCACAACGTCGTTTGCGACTTGAGCTTGATTGGCGTTTATCATGAAAGCACGCCCTTGGTTAGCGCCACTGCTTCCTACAAAAACTATACGTCTTATTATAACCTAAATCTTGATGACAAAATCAAGTCTTCTGATCTCCAATATCTCAATAAAATCACAAGGAATGAACCTAGACACTTTATAATAGCAGATTAGTTAACTTGTAGCTCAATTTTCGTGATTTAGGGTCGTTTAAGGAAAGATTTAGCATTAAACGAGAATCGAACACAATTTTGGCTGAACAGACCTTGCTTTGTGCTGTGCGAAGGATCCAAGGGCCTTCCTTCGCGCTACGCGAGGGGGGGGGGTTATCACCTTTTGATTTGTGATAGTTTTAGGCCCTGAAATTCCAAAAATGCATTTTTAAACAATTTTAAAAGTTTCTAAGGGGTATTTGGCATGATTGAAAATTAAGGAATTATAAACTAAGTTTAGCACAATTATTTACTAATAAATGCATGTTTTTATTGATACGACTACGAATAAGGAAAAACCGAAATGTTACACTACTAGGCCGTTACGTCTAACCACCTATCTTATAGCCTTCGGCTCTAATACCAATCTGTCACACCTAACCTATGACGGAATATGCGAGGACGCGACATAATTGTATCAATTGTCAAAAGACATTAAAGTAAATTACACGTGTCAATATCTAAATTATTCATTTCACATATCAATTATGCAAAACACAACATTGTCTCAAAAGAAATAAACATTACAACTTAAAATAATTAAAATAAAACTAAATAAGTCTTTATTCGTCATGCAATCTAAAGTCCAACTATTCTTTAACTTGTTTCTTCATCCCAAAAAGATACATGTGTCATGCGTGAAAATATATAGTTTGTCAACATAAAGTTGAGCAAGTAATCACGGTTTTTGAGTATATATAATATAAAAAAAAACAATGCCTTGTGATAAATATGAACTATTACAACTAGCATAACAATAATATTACAGTTATCTTTTTACTCATCACATAAATAACGACCTACTCCGACGGCGTATGATCATACTACGGAGGATGAGATACCAACAGCCATAACTCAAAAATAAAAACATAGTCACATTCGCACGTATCAACTAATTGAATAATTATACATTAACGCAAATAGTGGAATTGTGGTGCAAAATGATAGTCAAATTGATTTGTGAACGCATAACGCCCTCAAAATATAGAACGGTAAAAATGGGGATGTGAATTACTTAGTTTACAGGTGGAATTAGTGATGAGATGATAATAAAAGTTAAGATGACAATGATTGTGCTTCTCGAGATACGTTAACAACAATTGCCTAATTCTTAATGATTAAATTAATTAATAAATGAAAATTAAAGAGGCTTAAAACGGATTTGCGATTTGATGGTGTTTTGAGATTAACGAACTATTAGTTTAATTGTTAAAATAAATTTGGAGATAATTATATATTTTATCGATTATTTATTATTTATATTTTATATTATTATGATTATTAGTTTATGTTTGGTAAAATTAATTATTGATAATTATATTATACATATAGATATATTAAAAAAAGGTTATAAGAAAGTATATTTTGAAATTAAGATAATTGTGATTCGTTTAAGCGAGCGGTAAAGAGAAATGTTATTTTTATCTCTTTTTTTGAAAGTATGTGTATGTGTGTGCGTAGGGTAAGGATCCTAAGAGAACTCTTGGCAAATTAAAAACTTTGAGAACCATTTTTGACCACTAAAAATATCTTTAAAAAGATATTTAAAAATTATAAAACAAAAATAAAACAGAAAATTTTAAAAAAGTGAAAAAACCAAAATTCTTATATTTCATTCCGGTTTCATTAAAAAAACGAATTTTTTTATTCGTATTATACCTATACACATATGTATACTTTCATTTAATATCTAGTTTACGTAATGTACACATATGCACATTATCATTTACATTAAATTATACATATGTGTATAAAAAAACATGTGTACATATATGTACATATTATACATATATATATAATTTAGCTAAACTGAGAATTTTTTTTTTCATTTTTCTTTTATTCATACTATACCTATACACATATGTATACTTTCATTTAATCTCTAGTTTACGTAATGTACACATATGTGCATTATCATTTACCTTAAATTATACATATGTGTATAAAAAACACATGTGTACATATATATATACATATTATACATATATTTATAATTTAGCTAAATCGAGAAATTTTTTTTGAAACCGGATGATAAATAAGAATTTTGGTTTTTTTACTTTTTTTATTTTTGTGGTCCAAAATGGTTCTCATAGTTCTCAAATTCCCAAAGTGGTCCAAAATGTTTTATGATTTTTTTTGTGTTTTATGAGAAAACAAGGGTTCATAAACAAGAAGGTAATAAACTGGCTTGGGTTTTATCACAAAAGTGTATATCTAGTGTTGTATATATGTAACAATAACAAATTTTGATTAAAAATGAATCTTAAAAATAATAAAACTAAACAACTGGGCCTGAACCCGCGCCACAGGCCGGTTCACAGGTTTAAAGGAATAGGCGCTGGCCAACTGAGCTAGCGTTTGAACTTTGTTAACACATGGAAGCAGATATATATGTATAGTTTGTGTAGTTTACCCTTAACCTTGCATAAACCCTAGATATTTAATTGGCTTACTTGATTTATGCTTCTTAAAATTGATTAGGGGTTCTTGTTAATTGATAAAAAATGACTTAAATGCATAAAGTAATTACCGTTAATTATTGTGAATTGAGGGTGAACAATGTAATAGGTCTTGCGGCTTCATGAACGAGTTCAAAATGGGTATTTGCGGCTTTATATGCTGAAATTGCCTTAGGGTTTTGTGTCGGGATTATGTGGTAGGATTTAGTTAAGTTTTAATCAAGTATATACAGCGATTTAAGAATGATTAGACTGCGGTTCTACCTTAAACGAATTAGCTGTCAATTTTAATTGATTTCCAAGATTATGGTGTCGGTGGGATTTGTTATTAGTTGGCAAACGATTTGGCATAGTTAATTCCTTCGATTTCGGTTGAAAATTAAGGTTCAAGAAATGGCAGGGAGGTGAGGATCGATGATAGGAAGGAGGAAGAAAGAATTTTGAATATTATATGCAATTTGGTCCCTGAACTCTAGTTGTGGGTTCAATAGTTGAATAAAGATTATTAAGGGGTGTTTTTGCATATCTTTGATAGTTAGAATATTTTATAAAATAACGAAACTAATTTGGGTGTCGTGAAATAAAATAATGATCAATAATAAATTTATAATTTGATTTAAGTGGATGGGCCAAGCGCACCAAGAAGAGCTTGTACTGACGTTTTTAATGAAACGTCCTCGAGAAAACAAACAGTCTGCAGATGGCAATGTCTGCGCGTGGTTTACGCGGCGCAGAAAAAAGAGCCTGCGCAAACTTTTTTGGATAAAAACATACAACACCTTAAATACAAGAAAGTCGCCGTTGTAAAAAAAAAGGCTAGAAAAGTTAAGAGATAAATATCTTATTACAACTTCAGGCAAGATTCGGCTTAAGATTGGTGGATCTCCTGCTTTATTAGCAGATTCTTGATAATTTTTATTAGTGCTATTTTCTCCAAAGTATTTGTTTAATAAGTATAAAATACAAGCGTAACACATAAATAAATATTGAATAATGTGCGGCACATACAGTGTCATTCCTGAAAATTGTTAAAAAATTTAGGGTCGAAAACAAGAAAAATTAGATCATTGATAAAAAGATTTTTTTTTTCAATTAATTTATAGTTGAATAAACTGTTTTCATTTAATTTAAACAATTAAACTTTTAAATTGACTTATTGGTTAGATTTGGGTTCTGCAAATTATTTATTTATTTTTTATTAAAATTGGTTCAAATGAGTTGGTTAATTGGATTTAAATATTAAGTACTAGTTTTTATCCTCCATATTTACGAGGGTTGTTTTACGTTATTCATTTTTAATATATATATATATATATATATATATATATTTGGATTTTAATTTTATTTATTGTAAGAATATTATATATATACAAGCGAAACATTTAAAAGCTCTCTTGTTGCTTCTCACTTCCTTTCAAACCACCAAACTGCTTTATTGTAAATGAGGGGTTTCTCATGCATTTGACTTGAATTCATAGGTATGAGTCTCATCAAACCCATATAGCCCTTAAACGGGTTATAACATCTTATAAATATTATAAACAAAAAATGTAAAACCACCCCCGTAATACGGGGAATAAAAGCTAGTTAATAATATACTTAGGATTTGAAGATGAAAACGTTTCACAAATAAATGTGATGTTATAACCAGGTTTAAAAGCTATATGAGTTTGGTGAGACTCGTGACCCATTTATTTTTTTTTAACTGTAAAATTGTTTCTTAATTATAAATAATATTTTTTTTAAAAAAAAATCAGATATTACTTTTTAATATATCTCTATTCTATAGGATTTTCATATTAAATATTTGATGAAATTAATTTTTAATTTAATTAGATGTTATAACCCGTTTAAGTGTTATCTGGGCTTGATGAGACCCATACCTATGAATTCGGGTCAAATGTATAAGAAACCTTCATTTACAAACACAACAATCTGGTGAGTTGAAAGAAGGTGAGAAGCAACCAGAGAGTTTTTAAAGGTTTCGTTTATATATGTTGAAGATACATATTTTTTTTTCAAAAAAATTATCTAAAATTTTTTATAAGAAAAATGGGCCTACCAGGCTGATCGGCCCGGGGTCGGTCGAACCCCCCAATTTTTTTACCTCTCTTAGTTTTCTTACCATTTCAAAACCTAAATGGCCGATTGGAGAGTTAAGAATACTCTGACATGTGTATATATATATATATATATATATATATATATATATATATATGGGTGTAGTTATAATAAGAAGTGAAGTGTGTCTAAAAAGTGTAGGAAGTAATCTGGTGCGTTAGATTTGATGATTTGATGGTCTAGATGAAAAGTGTGTTTTGTAGGTTGTGTGTTTTATTTTAATACTTGTTTTATAACACTTCAGGAGCATAGTCGTCCAGCGTGTTATAATTTTTAAACACAAGACCAAAAACATCAAGAATAATAACACACTATGTTGAACAAAAAAAAAACAATAAACATCATACTAGTGCATCAACTTTAAACACCCCACGACACGTTATTCCTCTTCGGCATTTCATCAAATAGTTGGCGTGCAACACACTATGTTGAACATGATGAACAAAAACACAATAAACATCATACTAATACATCAACTTTAACCACTCCACGACATTTGGCGTGCAACCTCCACTTTCCCCAACTTCACATACCCATTTATCATCGAAATCCACGTAACAACATCCTTATTCAAACTCCCATTAAACAATCTTGGACGCCCGTCTAACCAACCACAAACAGCACACAAACGAATCATCTGTTTAATTTCAAACAAACACCATAACCACACATTCATGAACAAAAACACTACATATGAACTTAGAATTAAAACACACTATTTTGAACACTGGAATGATGATGGTTTTAACCCATATAGATAATAATATACAAAAAGAAAAGTAACAAACAAAACTAAATTCAAAATCCTTACAATATATATATCTAATACTGTGAATATAATGTTGATTTTGTGAGATTTCAAAGATGTTTTAGATCTCTTCCTTTCTTACGTCATCATCTTTTATGTCAAAATCAAATTTGATTTCAATCAGAGTTATCTCTGTTATTTACTTCAACTCAGATGAAAAAATAACAATGAATCAAAGCAGTAGTAATAGAGGCTTGATTTAATCTCCGTGAGCAAAAACGGACACACCTTGGGGAATCAATGTTTCCGATAATTAGGGCTTCAATGACATCATCCATCATGTTTTCACTTTGACGGTGGCCAGTTGACGGATTTTTTCGTCAACGGAGGGTTTGATGACGAGGTGGAGGATGATGATGCCATAGTTGATGGATTTGGCGGCGTTAGATAGGTTTTTATCGGCGCAGCCACAAGCCTCGAGTTGAGGAAAGGTTTCTTTAAATCAATGAGTTGCTCCACAGCTTCGATAACGAGAGGGCCGATGCCGTCTCCGGGGATTAAGGTTACATTGAGAGGTGCGCCGTCGCCGGATCAAGGCATGTAGGTGACGGATCCGGTGGTGGTGGGGTGTTGACGGATATAGGTTTTGGGTTTGGAGGAAAGAGATGATTGAAAATTATAATAATATAATAAGTATTCCAAAAATAATAAAATACATATGGACCATCATGCCTTCCTTTGTTATATGTCATCCAATGGTCTATATTACTTCTTACACTTTTTAGGAAAAAACCACTTCTTATTGTGCCATTTTAGTACCTGTGGTTTGCCCAATTACGCAACTTTAGTACCCTATTTGAATTTATTGCAAAAAACTACCTCACTTTTCTAAAACTTGCAATTTTAGTACTGTTTTCTAACTCCGTCTATTTTTTCCGTTAAGTCAAGGGTAAATTAGTAATTTTGATTATTTTATTTATTTTCTTTTTTGAGCTAATTGTCATTTTCATACATGTGGTTTGTTCAATTATGCAACTTTAGTACCCTTTTTTGAATTTATTGCAACTTGATACTTTGATTAGTTTTGGATAGATAGACAAATCAAAAGAGACATCACGTATTGCATATTACAATTTAAAGATAGCTAAATACATGACAGAAGATGAAAAACAATCATAAAATGTATAATATATTTTTTAGCCTTTTGTTCTTGATTGCCAAATTACTTCTAGTAGCTCAAGATCCGAGTTCATCTTAGCATTTTTCTTGCACTTTCTTTATGTGCATTGATTTTTATTTCAAAAGTTCGGGTATGATAACCGTAGCTCTTTAACACATAGGCGGATCAAGCCAAATAACAATCACACAACTTCGCACCTCTTAGTATAGCATCAACTGAACTTGTAGATGAATGACGGCTGATGAATCACATGGACAAAACTATATATCGTAATTCATTAAACTTGAACATGAACAATGGTTAGGGTTTGAAGGATCAATGAGCGCGAGGAGGGGGGTTGATATGTTCATTTAGAGTTAGAGATGATTTTTTAATTGTAATATGTAATGCCTCTCTTGGTTTGCCTGTCTATCAGAAACTAATCAAAGTATCTAGTTGCAATAAATTCAAAAAAAGGTACTAAATTGCTTAATTGAACAAACCGCATGCATGAAAATTGCACTTAGCTAAAAGAGAAAATAAATTAATTAATCGAAATTACTAATTTGCCCCTGACTTAACGAACAAAATAGACGGGTTAGAAAAACAGCACTAAAATTGCAAGTTTTAGAAAAGTGAGGTAGACATTTGCAATAAATTTAAAGACGGTGCAAAAGTTGCATAATTGGACAAACCACAGGTACTAAAATGACACTTAACTTATATATATATATATATGTGTGTGTGTGTTCAAAATAAACATAATTCACGTAAAAAAAAGGTACCGTAGCTGACTTGGCTTCGGCTAGCCCGACTTTTGGTTGACTTGGAGAGTACCCTAACCGACTAGGAGCCACATAGCCTGAATTTTGACCGATTCAACACCGCCTAGCACTATTTTTTTTATCGAATTTGACCGCCTCTGACTAATCTGACTGACTTAAAGAAAGTCGCCTCATAAGAAGTCTAAGAACCGACTACTTGTGGCATAGGCCGATTTTACAACAGTGATAATAATTTGAAATAAAGCATTGTTCGAGGAGAATATATCATAGATATGTCAACCTTTATTCCCGAACCCATTAAGGAATTATATAACATATTCTTTTATCGTTATGTCTAATCAACAATTTAATAGAAAATCAATCATAAAGTGTTCACATAAATCTCCATCTTAATTTATCAAACTATTTTTAAACCTCCTTTAACTTTATACTATATTATATATTATATTATGGTGTATATAAGGACAAAAAAGAGTTAACCGAATATGGTCGTTGTGGTGGTACGCAAAACGTAGGTTGCAACCCCGTGGTACAATTTTCGCATATATGGGCCTTGTGGTTGTCCTTTTATTTCACTATTAGTTTTCCGTTAAATCTTCGTTAATAATTATGTTAAATGAAGGGTAAACCAGTCTTTTCACACATAATAATAACAACAATAATAATAATAATAATAATCCCAACCCTTAACCCTTTCTTCCCCCCCATCCGCACCACCCATCCACCCCACACCACCACCTGTCACCATCCAACTTCCGGCAACCACCATCATATCCGACAACCCTACATACTTAAAAACGTGATGCCGGTCATCTCTCTCAACAAATCGAACCCATCGGCGCTTGTTCTTGCCGGCCATCTCCCCCAAACAGAAAATGTTTGAGAAATCGGGCGACGAGAAGCTAAGAATCCGATGCGGTGGTGAGTCGAATGGTGGCTACGGATTGGTTGCCGGTTATCCCCCAAGCCATTGTTCAAACCCCACCACCCATCCATCTTCGTTGCCAACACCACTTCCGGTCAAGTCAAAAAAGAAAATGAAAATTCTATAAAAAAGAATAGTGAAATCTAAGCACACAATTAAATCACAAAATCATACTCACATTAAGCAAATTTAATTTCCAAACATTTTATAACTTCATTTGCATTTTATTAACCTCATCATTTACAAACCCCTAATTCAAACTTGAAATCAAAGTATTACAGGAATAGAGGTTTCATTACAAGCATTTATTTAGGTCGTACACTATTTGACTCGAATTTTGCTCAATTTGAGTCGGGTTTGAAAAACAAAGTGATGATGAACATTTTGGTAATTGGAACAAGTTAGGAGAGGTATAGAAGCCAAACTCAAAGCTGAATGGTGAAGATGATGATGTTGGAGAGGGTATAGAAACTGCTGGTGGTTGGGTTATGATTTGAATAAACATAATCATTAACAATAGTCATTTTAGTCTGGTTGGTTGCGAGTGTTGTACTTAGTGTGGCTAGACCTGGGTTTGAAACCAATGGTGGATGGTTTTGTTATTATTTTTTGAGGGAAATCGTTAAACAAAACGAGAGTCCAAATTGCATTTATTTAAAAGCCACAGGGTTGCAAATTGCAAGAGTATTAGTGTCTTTTCATAAAAGCACTAACGTTGTGACTTAACGGTGTACCAAAAGTGAAATAAAAGGACCACCACATGGCCCATATCTGCAAAAATGGCACCACCAGATTGCAACCTGCGTTTTGAGTTCCACCACATTGACCATATTTGCAATTAACTCGACAAAAAAAATAACTTCATGTAAATTTTAAATTTTAAATGCCAGTTTTATATCAATGAGTGATGGTCCATTGAAAGAAAATTCTTTAAACACCTGATTTTGAGAGAGTGAGATATTGGGTTCAACTCTTATAGACAACAAAGATTAAACAAATTTGTCATTCAAAAACAAGTGTTATATCTTTCGCCTACAACAAGTAAGAAAGTTTAACTTTTGTCGGCTAGCTAGGAAGGCTAAAAGCTAAAAGCAAAGTCCTCATAATGGGTTAGGTTAAAGTAAAAGTATGATTTTTACAATAGAGAAAATTACTATTTGCGTCCCTGTGGTTTTAAAGCGGAGACACAATGAGTCCTCGAAAATTTTTTGAACTGGTTGAGTCCCCGTGATTTCATAAACGAACAATTTGACTCCCTGTGGTTTCAATAAAATAAAAGTTTACCATGAAAGTTAAGTAATGGCAGGGACTCAAATGGTTCATTTTTGAAACCACAGGGACTCAACCAGTTCAAAAAAATTTTCAGTGACTCATTGTGTCTCCACCTTAAAACCACAGGGATGCAAACAGTAATTTTCTCTTTACAAAAAGAATAATAAAGATTTCAAAATTTGACCAACATTAGCCAGAGCAACTGCCCAATTATTGTTTAAATTCTCGCTCCGACCAATAGTTTTCAAAGTTTGACATTTTTTATTAGAATGGTCGTTTAAGTGTTTTGAATAACCTTTTGACAACAAAAAATTGTCAAAACACAAAGGCATCTTCTAGACAAAAGGAACAATAGAACAAGAACCTCTTAAAGCTTGACTCATGGGATCATTCTTCCACTTCGTAGTTGACTACAAAAAGACTATTAAGCACCCATGTTTACGAATAGATGATGTATGGAGGCTAGCGTATACCATATAGTGTTTGTTTGTTTTCTTTTTTTTCCCTTCCAATTATCAGTTTTTGTATGATTGAATATTATGTTTGACCTATAAAGTTTTTTGAGCAAGTAAAGAGGTCGCTTAATAAACACAACGTATAAGAATATTAGTTAAATTTGTATCTGATATTTGAGTGATACCGTATATATGTGGGGGCTTGAAGAGGATCAATATAACTTCATATATAGTCTTGATGAAAACATACATGCATGCACATAACTTCATTTTCTCTCCTTTTTACTTAAACATACATGCATTCTTCATTTTCTATCTCTTGTGCATCTTATGTTCTTAACCAACAAGTGGGTGGAATGAAAAGTTGAAAACCTACATTGATGGGTACTAATATATTCCTCTGGATATTTCCGCCCCCGTTTCAGACTGATTTTCAGTTTACTATAGTTTCGTATCAATCGGCTTCATATCCTTTAAATAACTTTTAGCGTGAAATCGACTTGTGTATTACATTCGGGTTCCTTTGCTTGCAATCAACCCATCATTGAACAAGACGACTTAAAACTTTTTGGTGGTGTTTAGTTTGTAGTTTGAAATCATCATGAGTATTATTTTGTTAATATATTGGAATGAGAATGATAATCAAAATATAAACCAAGAAGGCATGATACCAAATGCGTGATAGACTGAATCGGTTTAGTTCATATGGTATCCTACCCATGTAGGATTGTATCGAATTTACCCACGATGTTGGATTTATGAAACACATAATGGCGTTTACTCCATGACAACAAATTAAAAGGTTGCAACATCCAATTCTGATGATTGTAGCTTAATTCTAATGTTTATTCTTATGCCGGAAGTTGGTCACAACAAGAAGTCCCTTCTCATTGTGACGAGACCAATGGTGACATGTTTTACAGTGGCCTCTTTACGGGTTTGATTCTCAATTTTAAAACGTAACGCCATAAATCAATGGAATATATGCCCATGATATTTTTTTTATAGAAAAGGACAAACCGACGGTATTTATTAACTTTTAAATTGATATGAAAGAATACATAAATTAGTGAAACTAAAATAAAATAAAATTTTCATATATCTATTAACATAATCCACCATAGAGGAAGGTTTAGCATATAACCAAATTATACTACATATTAAAACTTCAATTTGGTAGTTTATGCCCCCTTTCATTTCTTATTATGAACTGAAGATTAACCAAACAAATTCTTTTAGAGTGTTGATTTTAGCTGGGATGCTTAAGGCGTTGATTTGGGGGGGGGGGGGGGGGGGGGGGGGGGGGTTACAGTTTCGCTGACTTGGCAATTTCAGTCTCTAAATCCCTAACTGCCCCTTTTGCTTCGGGGTATGATTTTAATTAATTTTCAAAAAATTGTAATTAGTTTCACTAAATTGTGATACTCCGGGAATATTTTTGTCTATATTTCGATATAAGACATTTTCGTTTCTCTAGCACATTTTATTATTTAGCTAATTATTTTTCAAAATCAAAATCCAGCTATAGTATTCTTGATATGTTAAATTAGATGCGCTACATATATCATTTTGTATTTAACGAATCAACCAGATACCGACCGCGTCTAGTTTAAACTTAAATAAATAGTTGTACGTGTTGTCTTTACTTACACGCACAAGGCCGCATGCAATCATCAAAAAACTATTGCGTTCTACTTTGTAAGTGGTTTTATTGATGGTGGCCCTACGTCACACATGCTTTAAGTTTGAGTTAGATCAGAGTCTCAATCACTCTTAACGCTATAAATAGCCCAAAGCTTGTGCTCCACCATGCATATTCAACTCATACGTGTTTTGTTTCTTTGAATTAACATAACCAGCCACCCCCTCTTTCACATAAGTTTTTACTTTCAAGATCACTTCTTTTTTTCACTAGAACAAAATGATGATGTGCAAACCACTTATGCAAATACCCACCGGAGGAACAGGAACGGACTTATCGGTTTCCCGACGCCGTCTACACAAGGACAAAGTCGTGTTCGTGATGGGCGCTACGGGTGCCGGGAAATCAAAACTGTCCATTGATATCGGCACCAGGTTTTCGGGTGAGGTGATAAATTCAGACAAGATTCAAAATATACGAAGGATTAGATGTCACCACTAATAAAATCAAGGAGAAGAATGTCGCGGCGTGTCACACCATCTTATAGGAATCGTAGACCCAGAATCGGACTTTAACGCCGAAAACTTTGTTAGCAAGGCTTCACTCGCCATGAAATCAATCGTCGGGAGAGGAAAGTTGCCCGTAATCGCTGGTGGATCGAATTCGTTCATCGAAGCATTAGTCGATGATGATAACTACAAGTTCCGATCAAGGTAATGTCAGGGTCACATATAAACATCATCTTATATCTAATCTCACACTGTTTCAAACAGCTTCCGGTAGAGAACATAGTCACATACAACCATTTTGACCAACATATTTTAAAGTTTGATCTTCTATAGTCAACAGTAGTCCAAATTTTGTTCAAACTCCTGATAAATAATTTTCAAAGTTTGACTTTTGTCCAAACGACCGTCTAACTGTTTTGTGGACCCTTTTCGACTAAATCCTCCACTTACATTATATTGATTGCATCCATAGGTACGATGTTTGCTTCTTGTGGGTCGACGTGGCAATGCAAGTGCTCGAACAATTCGTATCTGACCGCGTAGATCGCATGGTGGCCGCCGGGATGGTAGAAGAAGTCGGAAGCATGTATAACCCTAACGTCGACTACTCGAAAGGGATTCGGAGAGCCATCGGGGTGCCCGAATTCGACTCATTCTTTCGTGCCAAATATTCATCTTTGACTGATCAAAAAACTCGAGACATGTTACTACAAAGAGCCGTTAATGAAACAAAGATTAATACATGCAAACTAGCACGCCGGCAAGTCGATAAAATTAACCGGCTAGTAGATGCTAAAGGGTGGCCTATTCACCGGTTAGATGCCACCGAAGTTTTGGAGAAAAAAGGTAGAGAAGCTGATGAGGCGTGGGAGGAGCTGGTGGCCGGACCTGCGTCATTGATCGTAGGCGATTTTATGCGTGATCATTATCGCGGTTTTTCCGGCACGCCGGAGATTGTTGACAGAGGAGTTAGAGAGGGTGAAATGGTGGCCGTGAATTAGGAAGAACCGGCGTTAATTAATAAGTTGTAACTATATAAAAAGTTTTGAATAGAGAAGCATATATTGTGAGTGATTTAACAATTTTGTACCTTAAAAGTTTTATGTAACATACATGACTACATGTGTTTTAACGGATTTAATGCTAAAATAATAATGTTTAATAGTACTTTTTAAAATTCCTACAATTATACTAACAATTATACTAGTATAGTCTTTGTAACGATTTATTTCAGGATAAAATAATAACCATTCTCTTTTATGGTTAAGCTGTTTTAGCCAGTCTTCTAAATCTAAGAAGGTAGCGAGACACAATGGATCATAAAATATGCACAATGTCAAGAAAAAAAAAAGACACAGTGATAAATAGAAAGACGTAATGATCTGAACAATAATTTTAAAAAATATAAGCTAGAAATCGAAAAAACGAAAACCTAAAATCTATATCATGGAGTTCGACACACGGTTCCAATGCCTGATACACTTCTACGGCTTCCTATTTTTAGAATCTATGTATTTTAACTCGACCCTCTTTTTTATACGTATACTAAGTCAGAATGTAGAAACTTGCTTATTACATAATTGTATGTTTTATAAAAAAAATAAAAAATAAAACTTTGTAATCATACTATCACCAAATAAAGAAAATCATTAAAATTTAACAGAAACGAGAGACTGGAAATCAAAATTTAGACTTCACCAAAACTCGACACGTGATATCTAATATTTACATGTTATAAATGGTTTGGAAAACAGTAATATTAGACAATTAGCTTAAAACAAAGAAAAGTTACAATTTTAAACATCTTATCTGCTGTAAAAGAAATATATAATCTATACAGGAAAATACTGTATATTCTAATCTAGCACTACAAAAATAGTGTGATATAAAAGAATCCTCTCCACATCAACAATCCATTATCACATATCTACACCATATTCCAAATTTGTTGTTTAAATTGATGTTAGAATCTGTTCTTGCAAAGGTTATGGGGTCATTGGCTTCAGCTTTTACCTATCAATACAATACTCAAGATTCCAATTTATATGCATACCAAAGGATGCAAAAGATACACCAATCAACTCTTTTCAAAGAAGATAAAAATAAAAACTTGAACATAGTCAAGCATCCAATTTGAAAAAAGACCCACAAGCTATTCACATAAACATAGAAAGCAATCGTATCAATCCCGAAAGTGGAATATTGGTCCACCGAAAAAGGTCGGTATGCGACTTTTATTACCATACCATTGTCAAGATTCACACTTGGTTATGCGATATAGATGCTTGAATTCATTTTGACAAAGGTTGCAGGATGATTGTTTTGACCTATCAATTTCAACATGGGACCATTGATTAATTTTGATCCATGAATCTACCATCCACCTTACAAGACACTCCACTTCGAATAAGGTCGAAACCTCGACTCAACCTTCAAAACGGATTCTGGCATCCGCTTCTGCAGGTAGATCAAAAATCTAGACAGCATTCGTATCAAATAAAGTCCTTTATCTGACTTCCAAACCTCACAAAACCAAGTTTGCACAGATTAACATTTAACACCCTTTAGACTTGCATACAAGAATAAAAAAACGAAACATGCTTGCGAACAAGACCACAAGATCCAATCTTTTCTCGATAGAATTAGAATGCACCCCACAATGAAAGGAGGAACTTATAGCATATGGTCCAACATATTGATTCATGTTCACGTGGCTCTGTTGCTGCAAAAAGGGCAAGGAAAACAAGAATGGAACAAACCATGAAAGCTTCATGTCCTCTCTTTATAAGAAAGAATAGAAACGATGTCGAGAAAGCTACGAGCTTTGAATCAATTCTGTTTTTCCAATATTTGATGTTAAAATTGTACATATTCCAAAATGAAAAATACCAACTTTTCTGCATAGATAACTAAATGCATTACAAAATTAGAAAAAAAGAAAAAAAAACATAACAATGTTTAAAGTCTAAACTGGGCCGCACATGAGCAGGTAGTATTACAAGAACCAGCAACTCTTACAGTGTATTCATGAATGGGCCTAACAAGAAAAGGCGGTAAGCGCCCAAGCAGCTCACAAACGCACTCGTCATCAACCTGAGCTAACCATTTACAGCACTGCTGTTCTACAGGTGACATTTTATGTTTGTGATGACGACCATGAACACGCTTATTATGATGATCATGTCTGTGATGACCATGCTTGTGCACATGCGTTTGATTCTGCTTGTTCTCATTTCCTGGTACATCAGCATGTGGATGACCATGTTTATGCCCGTTACTGTGACTGTGCATCTGCTCATGGCCGCCAAGCGGTGGTGGTGTAGTAGGAAAAACTTGGTTAAAAGGTGGAGGTGGAGGCGGGACTTGTGATGATGGTAGATACGCACAGGCTTGATTTGCAAGAGCCAGTTGGAAATTACAGAGCGGGCGAGGGGCAAAAGGGGGAAGTGGGACCGTACTGGCTATAGGAAAAAGTGTGAGAACAACCCATTTAAGAATATCGACAGTGCGCATAGTCTTCTGTGTGAGAAACAACTGTTGCGTAATGATTTGTGTCCGCTCCTATAAATGGCTAATGCTGAGTACATTAACATAGAAACTCATCATAACATTTGTGTGTTCTTGATAGGTAGGTCTGCCATTGGTTTTATGTTATGTAGAACTGCAACAAGAAAAAAATGATTAAAGTGAGCATGTCATTCATTCCATTTGCATGATGATAGAATATTCCATGTTTGGTACAGTACTGTTTGGTGAGCAGATGCTAAAAGACTAAACTTCTTCTAAACAGATTTTGAAAACAAAATGTCCACATATCGAGTTCCATCAAACGAGAGAAAACATATAAATAGGCGGAAAATTCACCAAGATTTTAGGTATGCATCATAAGAAGAATGACACCTCTGGTGGGGGTTCAAGCTCCATAGTAAAAGGTGGTTATGGTTTAGGTTAGATTAAACCTGAAAACATGGGTGGGCTGGACCAAGAGGGGTAACGGGTCAGAACGGGCTTGGGTCAGGATGGACCTTTTAAAAACTGAGTTTTGACCAAAAAAAATATGTACGGGTCAAAACGGGCTGTTTTAAAAAATGGTCACTTGTGTTTGGGTCAGAAACAGTTTTGACCAAAATGACATACAAAATTTTTAACAACACTTTTAAGAATGGCTAATTAATAGCAATTTTAATTTGAAGATGAGAGGTATAAGCAATTAGCGTTAAATGAAGATGCACCAGTTAATATCAGACAACAGCAGAAGCCCCATGGCTGCATGGTAATAAGCTGTGCAAAATACCAAGATTAGTTAAAAATTATACAGCTATAAATATGATTAACAGAAATTAATTCCATGTTAGCAGACAATAGAGAAGCGACAACAGCATATACATCCTGAAATTAGCAACAGAGATTATGAAGACCCAAATCAATCAAATGGATAGGAGGTCTTCGCCCTAATCGACTGGTGACTCGCTGAATCAGGAACCCTTCAGTATAGTGAAGATCAGGGGTTCCTCTTTAGAAATCAAAATTTTATTGAGAGAAGATTCGATAAGATTTCAAGCTGCGATGGTAATTAGACGAAGAAGTTGTGACAGGACGTCATTTACACTGGTAAAATGGAGTCCATGTAAGAAAGAAGATGCAGAGAAACGAGAAATTTTTTTAGCCACCCAATGTGACCCGCTCAATCCTTTAGCTCTGCCCATCTTGACCCGTCCAAATTTTTTTGTTCTCCTTACTTCAGCCCAAAAATACCCAACGAAAAAAAAAATACTTTTGACCCAACTTAATCTAAAATGTTATGACAAAGATCCATTATGACCCAAATTTTGGTAACTGGGTCACTTTTGCTAGTTCTGCTAGGTCTAGTTTAGAACATTTAAAGAAAAAAAATATCAGCATGCAGCAAAAAATGGAACAGTTTGATTTGAAACAAAATGTAAGGAAATGATTCATTTTTTACTATTACTCAAGTGGCTAAACTTTAATGTAATATTTCATCATTTACTATAAATCACAGTAACAAGACTACAAGAGTTTTGTGTCATAGGTCTTACTAGTGGCCTACATGCCAAAACCAGAATGAAAACAATCAATTCAGAATCCATTGTGCTTAATCACATATAAATATGCAGTAGTTTCAGTTATTTTACAAAATGGCCTAAAAACCAAATCTTTTGATTGATCATCGACACACCAGTAACTAGTTCTAATACTAAAAGTATTCATAATACTCAACAAATGAACACTAGGACACAAATTCACAAGTAATTAATGAACACTAGAACACTAGATGCATCAACTCATAGTAGTGTCCAATATCTTTAGCATTTGACAATGAAGCAGTTAAATTGCCACCTATGGCTGTCTTTTCAGCTAACGGGTCATGCCTATGCAAATTTGCAACTAACATATTCAAGCACATGAATTTATAAAGTAGGGAGAGACTCACAGCATGATTTCATTGCAGTCAACCGAAAAATTTTAAGAGCTATAGAGCTCTTCACTTTCAGTAAGATCAAGATCTTTCAATGTACTTTTTCCTACTGGCACCACACCCGTATCGTCTTTAACTGCTTGTCTCTTAAGCTTCAGTTGTTCTTCCCTCTGCTTATGTCCTTCAGCCAACAACTCAATAAAATTATCATTAACTTCTAGTAACGGATCACGGTCAATCAACTCATCACCCTTATACGCTTCTCTCAACATCGCTGTTTTGATCCCACCTTTTAACGACATATAAAAGATCCCCGAATGCCGTGTAAACACACTCGAAAATGCATTCGAAAACCTATACTCTTCGATAAACTTGCCCAATATCGGCACTGGAATTCTTTTATACAACGATAATGATAACAACTCATGAAACACTCCCACCGTTCTCTTCTCCATTTCTAGAGACGCTTGATCAAAATTTGACGCGTCATCATACGGCGATATGTACGGACGTTCCATCCAATCTCTAATCCACTCCCTCATTTCTTTCTTAATAAGAAAACCCGACGGCAGCTTCCAGTTAAAAGACGGTCTAATCTTTATACCAGTCAACTCCGATTCCTCATCAGCCCGTTGCTCAATCACCGACTTCGCAAGCCTCGGGTTCCAAGAAACCAACTCCAAATACGAATTTCCATCTCCTGGACTCCCAACCAACCTAAAATAATCCGGATATCTCGGTACCAAATCCACCAAAAAGTCATTCGGAAACCCGAACTCCCGCTTCACGTGCGCTAACTTATCCGCACTAACCACATTATCCCTACTCATCATCAACAACTTACACAATTTAGCAACAATTAAGGCCTCGTTCTCTCGATAAACCCTTTCGTTTCGATCCAAAACCCGTTGAAGCCGATCACTAACTTTCAAAAACTTAACGGGTTGAGTCTTGGGTTTAATTCGATCATAATACACATCGAAAAGCAACGGGTTTTGGGATAAAAAGGTGTCGACTTTAACCGGAAGGCGTAACCTTTCACGACGTTTCTCTAAATACCGAAGCGGGATTACTTGACCCGGTTCGTTTAAGACTTCTTTAACTACTTTTGCACAGAGTCTCCACTGTTTATCGTTATTGATTGCTTGGTCTAGCATTTGGTCTTTACGCCATTTTACTCTTAGACTAGAAATTGAAGCTGTGAATTGAACCCAGACCCTGATTGCAGTTGGGTATTTGGGTGTGTTGATGTGTGAAGAGATTGTGGGTCTGTGAAATAACATACCTGGGTGAAATTGAAAGCTTGTATCAGACTGTAGGCAAATGAATGAGGGATTGATGCAGTGGTTGTTTGAATTTGGTGAATTGAATTGGGAAGTAAAGTTAGGGTTTTGGGGGTTTATCGACTCAACAATCGGCTAAAGGTTTGAGATTTCTTCAATGGAAGTGTAAAAATTAAAGCATTTAAAATGAAGTTTATTCATGTGATAAAAATCATGAAACCCATGACGTTTTTAAAAGTCAGGCACTACTGGTAAAACCCGATAAAAATATTACCATGTTTAGAAGGATGTTGGTACACAGGTGTTGCTAAAACCCGAGTGTTTGCGGCGGCGAGTCGACATGAATTAGGTCGGTATTTATTACCTTTGTTACGGTATCATAATTAAACTTAAAAGTAAATACGTCAAATTAACATATAATAAAAGTAACATGTAAAAAATTATAGTATTTAAAACGACGTTTATTTAGTTGATAAAACCCGGTATTGATTAAACACGAGCGTTGTCGATAAAATTTGAACGTTGGTAAAACCTAAGTGTTGATAAAACTCAAACATTATGACGGCGAGTTGGCACGAATTCGGTAAAAGAGGCTACCTATTAACAAACTATTTGATTAGTATAATTGAGAAGTTTGGTGTCAAAAAAGTTTTTTTTTAAATGTTTCATTAGTTTAGTTTTATTTTTATGTAAATCATTTTGACATTTAACCACTTCTGAGAATTTGGTATGTTGGTTGTTGATAAGTTTGTTAAAGCTTAGGAAATTAGAACAAGGGTGTGCAAGTTCAACGCTCTTATAGCAATTTTTTGCAATGTTTAAAAGCCGATGTTTAACTCGTGCCCGGTTGGGCTAAAAAATGGTACAATCGGTTGAACCGGGTTGTATCGAGAGATTCAACCGGATTAATAGTTTATCTTGTAATATTATATAAATGTAACTTCAACTCAAAAACTAATCCAAAATTATATGATTCCATAATAAAATATAATCCAAAAGTTAATACATAATAAAAATAATACAAAAGCTTTCGATTTTCAAAAATAATCCAAAGGTTCAATCGTTTCGATGCTAATCGTTATGTTAAAGGTAACTTATAAAAAATATGGGCCGCAATATATCAAAAATCGCTTGGGCTTAGAACCAGTTTGCCAGTTTAAACCGGTATTTTAGAAAAAAAAAAACCGCTGGTTCGATGTTCTAGCAAACCGCCCAAAAATACAGGACACAAAATACCTGTCTGATATGTGAAATCCGGTATTACCGGTTCAACTGCCCGATATAAATGGGTTTTCAGAACACTAATTTTTTGATAATTTTTTTGGATTATATGGAGACATTCGTACTTTGAATATTTTTTGGGTTTTTTTTTAAATATGTTAATTTGTCAAATTACTATCTAGGTTTATTGACTTATTCTGATACCGCAATTCAATTCGCTACCGTAACGTTCATGTTTTACTGACTACATAAACATCATTTCACATATGTTATTTTTTGTATCATAAGCTATAAGAGTGCCGCTATTATACCATATTCACGTCGGATCTCCACCTCAATGCATGTTTTTTTTTAAATAGGTTTATTAATGTATCAAGGTGTTGACGAATTAATTTTTTTTGGTTAGTCACTATATGTAAGTCGATACCAATCAAATTCGCGTTGGCGTGCTGTTGAAGCATGTGTACAGACAGCCAAACATCACTAGCCCGGCGCAATGTGCCGGATAAATCCTCTGGTTAATTCTATATTATGTTTTTAATCGGCATGTTTTAGTTCTACTCATTTTTGGCCTACACTCACAAAAGTTCTTGGATAGGCTAACAATTTCTTTTTGGAAAACATACAAAGGTTATTAACATCTACAAATATAACTAAACATTTGGAAGCTCATTGTAATCATACGTAATAGCTAATCGTTGTGTGAGCAAATAAGGAACATGGTACACCTCCATATGATATAAAGTCACGCCTTTTGCTCTCGAATTTGCTTTGAACATCTCGCCCGGGACCGCTGTTTTAGTGTCTTGAACATTGATGAATTTGGAGTTGCCATGAGAAGTTTACACCAGAGAATTTGTTGAAAGAGGACCTCCAATCCTATAAGCATATGCTTACATATATGTCTATATATAAGGCCACCTAAAGCAACTTATATAGACCTTAAATCAAACAATCCAAATGAGCTTACAACTTTCAATACAAAAGGTACAAATCATATTAGCTATGGAGGCATTGAATATTTCCACATCCCACACCCTCCAATCCATATGTTTTATGGGATATCCTTTGTCCAATGACCAAACTTTTCATGAAAATGATACATCGTCAACCTCCTCACCCTTAGCTTTATAATTGCAATATGAATATACTTGATAAAATTGAAGCATTTGTCATGTACTCGAATGTTTCCTATGATTTTATCTTTTGTCATCATCATAGGATTTAGTATTTGTGAATTGTGATTGTTGATGTAACATACTTATGTTCACAATTTCACATCAATGATTAGTGGAACAATGTTTTAAAATCTCTTTAATACTTGAAACTTGAAAGCCACTTGTTTAGGGTAACCTGCATTTTACCTTGTCTTGCGCCTTGTTGGTTATTAGGGTATTGACAGACTCTAAAGTTTTATAGTAGCATATTCTCACAGAGTCACAGTTATATATAAAAAGCAATGTTATATATGAAAATCGTACACATTCATAACGCCACACTATACCAATAATTAGGGTCGGTGAATAAACGTATTTAAAGAATAAAGGCTTCAAACAAGTTAGGTAAAATTTTTTGTGCAATAGGAATCCAAACATTCATTGTTTTGTTTGGTTGCTTACTTCTTGTGGGTATGGCCGTTTAGGATCAAAACAAAATAAATGATTCGTTGACTGTTTTTTAGGTGTATGTTTTTTGTGGCTTAGAGATGAAGAAATCCTTTAATGTATTCTTGGCATTTTAGCACAAATCTGACAATGCCATGTGATGCCACGTCTAGATTAGGTGCATCTCAAAACCATCATCAAACTAATGCTTGTCTACATTCATCATTCAAGATTATAGTTTCAGTGTAGTTTAAGGTTGTACAGTACAACATGGTGTATGCTTGATCTGTTGAGCATACACCCTTGTTTGATCACGACCATTGTAAGCATGTAAATTTAGCTAGACATATAAGGAACAATATAGAACATGGCAAAATTGTACAAAAAGGGGTAATCGTGTAAACTTCAAGCACGTATACTACATATATAGTCTCTATGGTGCGGCTCTATATCGTTTAGAACATATCTAGTTTACTTGCCATGTGTCAAACTCATACTACATACATAATCAACTTTCTAAACAGATTTTATGGTTCTTAATAGAAATGACATGAACATCTGTTACGATGATTGCTTGCATCATAGTCGTTGTATTCAAAGTCGCTAAGCCCTATAGGGTGACACACGATTGTCTTGTGTCTGTCTGGTTGCCGTCGTTTTTAAACTATCCCATGATATTGATGTTAGAAGTTCAAACTAAACTTTAGAATAAGTATTTATTATATTTATAATACGCCATAGTATATGACATCAAACATTTCAGTTAATTTGAATGCTTGATTAGTTAGTTAATGTTATAACCGGTTTCTAACTACCATAACGTTGTAATGGTTATATATACTACACTGGTTCAATGCTTTTATGTAAATATTATGTAGGAAGATAGACTTATGTGAAAACATGATTACTTTATTAGATAAATCTACTGTTTTATGTCTTTGTTAATCAATTACCTCTACTCTAAACAACCGGTTTATTGTTCATATATTTCTTCATCCTACAAGAATAGAAAGTATGCATAGTTCTAGAATCAAACTGTCACACTTCAAGACTTGATTTGCACCAACAAATCAACAATTGAAACCACTCTTGTTTGTATTAGCTAGGTTGTCTTGAGATTAGTTTGTTAGCTAGACTACCTACATGCCAAAACCTTGTCCGAATAGTGTTGGTGAAGCATGGCCACATTAATTAATTATATGCATATCGATCAGTGTTGATTAGGTATTAGAAAATGACAAGATTTTGTTACTTATATTTTGGAAATTATCAAACTATGACTTATTTTTTTAAACATAGGTTATGATATTTAAAATGGACAACATAATATTTTTTTAATGTATTTGTCTAACTTAATCGTATTATAGCTAATAAGTGGCGTTTGGTTATTATAGGAATTGAAATTTTAAAGAATTGAATCTGGAGTTGAGATTTATCAAGGAATAAGAAAGAAACAAGGAGAAAAGCTATAACATTGTTGGTGGAGCCGGGGCCGGCCCTTGGGGGTGGGAGGGTGGTCGACGGCCATAGGCCCGACACCTTGCTAGGCCCAATTTTTTTTTTGATTAAAGTTATATGTATTTTTAGTAAACACAGTATACATATTTAATGTTTAAGAACAATTACATAACCATTTGCTTGTTCTTGTGGCAGATGGGTATTACTCACAACCAAGTTGTGGGTTCTAGCCTCGCTTGAGGCATGTTCAATTCTTTTTTTTATACAAATGTTTTTTACACAACCCAATTTATAACCAAGTAAGCCCGTAAAAGAATTAAACTGTTTAAACCCGACAAAATACTCATTTTAGTTAAGGCCCAAAAAAATTTTCGCCTTCAGCCCAAAAGTTTTTTTTGCATTCTCGAAGTCGACCCTGGGTGGAGTAATGGGCGTTGTGAGAGAAAAGTGGTATGACCAGACTTGAAGATGTTTACGGAGTCGCATGAGCACGTGACCGGCTCTTGTTGGAAGTAATTCTAGCGTGAAAATGTGAAACATCACAAAATTATAACCGGCCTGTAATTTTTGGATTTGTTTTTTTTGGTTATTTATCTTTTCAGATTTTGATGATGTATTAGTTTGAATTACGTAATTTTTTAATTTTAATAAAAGTTTACTTTTATTATGTGTTTTTAAATGTATAATTTGTTTTTATTAAAAAATGAAAAAGGTTTAAATTACTCGAAAAGCGTTACGCCACTAATTAAAATAGGGAAAATTCCCAAAATAATCATTTATGAAAACAAATTTCTAGTTTTAGGTATTATTTGCAAAAAATTTCAAAAATAGGTATTATAAACTAATCGTAACGAGTAGTCTGTAGAACCAATTAAAATTTTTCGCGTGCCTTAAATTAATCATAACGAGCACGTTCACTAATCATTTACTCGTCACGACTAAATAAGTTTCATGCATCATAATTAACGCCCACAAGTAATTCATAAGTCCTTTAGTCGCGACCCCCGGTTTACATTCCTTACACGAATAGTTTATTAGTAGTTAACTCGTCCCGACTAGTTTAACTTTATAATCTACTCGTCGCGACTAAATGACTTATGAATTATTCGCGAGCGTTGATTACGAGGCATGAAACTTATTTACTCGTGACGAGTAAATGATTAGGGAACGTGCTCGTTACGGTTAGTTTAAAGACACATGGCAGGTTCTAATTGGTTTCTGCAAACTACTCGTCACGACTAGTTTATAATACGTATTTCTGAAATTTTTTACAAATGATACCTAAAACTAGAAATTTGTTTTCATAAATACTTATTTTGAGAATTTTCCCATTAAAATATCTCAGGGTAAAAACAAAACACTGCAATATTTGTGAAATCCTAATATAGTAGAGATTATAGAATATGAAAATGCATCGACCTTTTATCTCACCTATAGCTTATCCACTAACACCAATTTTCTTTTAATTAATTAAATTTGAGAAAATTCCTAAAATAATCATTTATGGAAATAAATTTCTAGTTTTAGGTACCATTTGCAAAAAAATTCAGAAATAGGTATTATAAACTAGACGTGATAAGTAGTTTGTAGAAACCAATTAGAACTTGTCACGCGTCCTTAAATTAACCGTAACGAGCATGTTCACTAATCATTTACTCGTCACGACTAAATAAGTTTCATGCTTCGTAATCAACACCCATGAGTAATTCATAAGTCATTTAGTAGCGACGAGTTACCTACTGATAAACTACTTGTGCAGGGAATTTAACCAGTTAAACTAGTCATTGCGACTAAAGGATTTATGAATTACTCGTGGAAATTGATTACGAGGTATGAAACTTATTTAGTCGTGACGAGTAAATAATTAATGAACGTGCTCGTTACGGTTAGTTTAATGACATGCAACAAGTGTAATTGGTTCTACAAACTACTCGTCACGACTAGTTTATAATGCATATTTCTGAATTTTTTTGCAAATGATACCTAAAACTAATAATTTATTTTCATAAATGCTTATTTGGGAATTTTCCCATTAAATTTTTGTGATACCAAATTCATGATAATACTCAAATGACTTAAGAATGAATGATTAATGGGAAAATTCCCAAAATAAGCATTTATGAAAACAAAATTCTAGTTTTAAGTATCATTTACAAAAAAATCCAAAAATAAGTATTATAAACCAGTCGTGACGAGTAGTTTGTAGAAACCAATTCGAGCTTGCCACATGTCCTTAAACTAACCGTAACGAGCACGTTCACTAATCAATTACTCGTCACGACTAAATAAATTTCATGCCTCGTAATCAACGTCCTCGAGTAATTCATAAGTTCTTTAGTCGCGACGAGTAGATTATAAGGTTAAATTAGTTGCGACGAGTAGATTATAAGGTTAAACTAGTTGCGACGAGTTAACTACTAATAAACTACTCGTGTATGGAATGTAAACCAGGTAAGCTAGTCATCGATTTATAAATAACTTGTGGGCGTTGATTACAAGGCATGAAACTTATTTAGTCGTGACGAGTAATTGATTAGTGAAAGTGCTCGTTACGGTTAGTTTAAGGACGCATGACAACTTTTAATTGGTTCTACAAACTACTCGTCACGACTAGTTTATAATACCTATTTCTGGAATTTTTTACAAATAATACCTAAAATACAACTTTGTTTTCATAATTCTCCGACAAGCTTATAAGCTTACAATCTCTTAAGTCAACAAAAACGGATAAACCAATTAACAATGAAAATACTAGCCCGCTATTTATAGATAAACTAAATTGAGATAAACTTGGATGTTAATTTTGAAAAGTAATCAAAGATAATGAAATATGAATTTAGTCCTCCTCTACACGGGTTCGGTCGAATCCAATAGAACCTGTCGCTCCAGCATCACTTTGGTGTTTAATCTGCCTAAAATGTATACTACGTTTCTTTGATTTCATCCGTTCTGCATCAGAATTAACCAACTTTCCAACTAAAATGAGACTAATTGGGAACAAAAAAATTGCCCATTTTTATTTATTAGTTTTCATGATTGACTACCTGAATGCATGAATCAGAACATCTCCATATGTATTGTTCTCTTTCCTCGCTCACATATCGTTGTTTCTTCGACCGTTTATGATTATTCATTTATTTGTTTCCCACGAGGGGTTAGGTCCGGCAAAGATGGTTCTTCTGATGACCTGCAAAACAGACACCGTGAGCTCGTCACTGAGAGGGGGGGTACCTCTATGTGACCACCCTCCGGCGTGAGAATCAGACTAGATTGCTCTGAATATAAGTGTATATATTGAGAGATTGCTAGAGAAGATAAGATAATGAGATATAAGATAATGTAAGATAATGTGTCCATACCATTCCAAGGTGTTGGAGTATTTATAGCCGAAGGTAGGTTTCCAAGAAGGTACAGCCGGCTAAATAGTATTCCTGTTCTGCCAACTGTGGGCTACGCACATGCCATGCTGGTGGTTGGTGGGTAGGCAACGGCTGATAGTGACCAGGCCGGCTGTGTACTATTCCTTTTCCACCAACTGCAGGCTATGCACGTGCTACGACAGGTTGGTGAGTAGGCAGCGGCTGATAGTGACATTAAGTAATAGAGCATGCTGCTCGTTGTACTGTTGTCAGTGAGCTGTCGCAGCTTTGGTCAGATCTTTTGTCCATACCTCGTCAGGTACAGTACAAAAGATCCTCCAGTAGCATACGGACTAGCTCATTTGGGCGGGAGTTTTCCCGGCTTAGGGCGGGAGTATTCCCGGCTTGCTCACTCCTTCTTCAGGTGACATTACTGAATTATTTAAGAGTTAAATGTCTTGTGCGTGTAGCCTTGCTGCGCGGGTAGCCTTCCCTGATGGCTAGTATCCGTCGCTGCGGGAACAGGCGGAGTACGTCGACCATTGGGAGACTTTTCCTGCGGGAACAGCTTGCGTACTGCGCGTAAGGACGTCACGTCTCTGAGCATGGTGGGTCCTGCGGATCCAGTTGGTTTCTGCGCAAACGTCTCTCTTCAAGGTGAGTTGCGAGTTTAGCCTTTGCGCAGACGTCCCTGTTGAAGGTGAGTCTTGCGGGTTCATCTGCGCAGACGTCCCTCTTTGAGGTGAGTCTTGCGGGTCCAACTGGGCTCTGCTGGGACCTACCTCTTCAAGTCCCCCCAGTCCAATGTTCTTCTCATGAATTGTTAATAAGTGAGGTGAACTTTTGGACTTAAGCAAAGGGTTTTGAAAAGGGTTTAGTTTTAAGGTTTTCCATGGGGATTCTTCCCGCGGAAGTCCTAATGTCACATGCAGAAATTCCCAACTTTTCTGCTTGATCTTTGGGTATGATGCGGGTAGGTCTGTAACCTCCTCGCAAGTCAGGAGCGTTGAGTTCCACTTGTGTAGATTCTCCATGAGGTTTTGGTAGTTTTGAACATAGTGATCAATTATGTTAAAACAACCAATTCCATCTTGCAGCTTCAAACAATCTAGTTCTCGACGTTCCCGCTATGCGGGGATGTTATTCCCGTTTCCGCAAGCATGGCCCAGAAGATCCTTCTTGGTTTCAATTCCCTGCGGAGTGCTAGGTATGTGAAGGGTTTCGCCTTGACGCTGTACCCGCACTCGTCTTATAGTTAATTTACTTCCAAGGTATTCCTGGCTTCAATTCCCTGCGGGTGCTAAGTATGTGAAGGGTTTTGCCTTGACACTGTACCCGCACCCGTCTTATAGTTACTTGGTTGTCGAGGTATTCTTGGCTTCAATTCCCTGCAGGTGCTAAGTATGTGAAGGGTTTTGCCTTAACACTGTACTCGCACCTGTCTTATAGTTACTTGGTTGCCAAGGTAAGGGGTATAGTCCCGCTTACTTTTGAATCTTTTTGAATCTTTTTGAAATTCGAAGAGTTGGTGAAAGGATAAGAACAGTCCAAACTGTTGAAACGTCGTCCGACGGTTTCTTCTGACAGTGTCAGGATGTGCAGGAAGTTATGGCGACGTGACAGTATATGGTCATTCCAGACGCTTTTTCAGGCGCGTGGGCGCGAGTTTTCGGGCGCGTGGCCGCGAAGTTTACGGCACGCGTCCTGTCAACAGCTGTTGCCAGCTTGCTTTTTCCACGTGTCATAGTTTCATTGCACCAGCGTTTTCCTCTCTCTTCCGCATTAAATTCATCGCATTCATTGGGATGTAAATATATCATTGTTGCCATTTTGAAGGGGTTAGTAAATGGGCTGCCTAAAGTGCAAGTTAACAAAGAAATCGTGTGCCCAGGTTGTCAATTAGGTAAATCAAAGGAACAAGAGTTCTCAAAGAAGTCAAATTTTCAAACGAAAGAAGTACTCAAATTGGTGCACTCCGATGTGTTCGGACATGTAAAACAACCATCAATTCAAGGTATGAGATACATGGTGACTTTTATCGATGATTTTTCTCGATATGTTTGGGTTTATTTCTTGAAGGAGAAGTCGGAGGTGTTTGCAAAATTTAAGGAGTTTGAAGCCGATGCCGAGATTTTAACAGGTAAGACAGTTCGTTGTTTGAGGTCTGATAACGGGGGTGAATACCTTGCCACTGATTTTAGTAGCTATCTGAAAGAGAAGCGAAGCAGGCGAAATTGACGTGCTCAAATACTCCTCAACAAAACGGAGTATCCGAGCGTAAAAATAGGCACTTGGGTGAAGTATCAAGAAGCTTGTTACACGGTAAAAATGTGCCGGGAAGATTTTGTGCGGAGGCTATGCGAACAACAGCCTACATCATCAACCGTGTACCATCTCAAGGTATGAATTACATCTCGCCTTTTGAAAAATTAACGGGAATAAAACCCAATGTTAGTTATTTCAAAGTGTTTGGGAGTGTTTGCTATGTTTTCATACCGAGCCATTTACGCCACAAAATGGAGAAACGGGCTGTTCGGTGTATATTTGTGGGTTATGATGGTGAAAGAAAGGGGTGGCGGTGTTGTGAGCCCAACACCGGGAAAATATATGTGTCAAGAAACATAATTTTTGATGAAAATTCCTCGTGGTGGTCGACCAGTAGAGAAGTGCTTTCTGATTCCAATCAACTCAAAGAAGACCTTGAATTGTCAAAGGTTCGGTTGAGCTTTGATGTTACTGATGATACGAGAACCGGTCAAGATAATGAAAATAATCAGCAAACTGAAGCTCCGAATGTTGAACAAAACAGCCAACAAGAACCAGTTCCAAGAAGATCTCAACGAGTAAGAAAACCTAACCCTCTGTACGTAAATGCTAATGTTGCAATTGTTGAAGACAGGTTACTTGAGCCCGAAACGTTTGAAGAAGCTCATAGAAAGGCATATTGGTATTTGGCTATGAAAGAAAAGATGTCGGCTCTTTTAACGAATCAAACGTGGGAATTAGTACCACAACCAGCTGATGTAAATCCGGTTTCGTGCAAATGGGTTTACAAGTCGAAGAGACGAACGGACGGGTCGGTAGAAAGATTTAAGGCTCAGTTAGTTGCACGGGGTTTTTCTCAACAATACGGCTTGGATTATGAAGATACGTTCAGCCCCGTGGCAAAATTAATTACTATCCGAGTATTACTAGCAGTTGCAATGAGTAAGAGGTGGCGATTGTGGCAAATGGACGTGAGCAATGCATTCTTATACGGGGATCTTGATCACGTCATTTATATCACTCAACCATTGGGTTTTGAAAGCAAGGATCATCCGGAACACGTGTGCAAATTAAAGAAAGCTATTTATGGTCTAAAGCAATCACCACGGGCTTGGTTTGGTAAAATCGGTGAGTTTCTTGAGCAGAATGGTTTTAAGTTAACTAATTCGGATGCAAGTCTATTTGTCAAGCAGGTTGATGAGAAGGTTGTAGTTGTCCTTGTTTACGTTGATGACTTGATTATAACCAGAGATTTCGAAGAGGAGATCGAACAGCTTAAGGCAAATCTAAGTGTTCGGTTCAACATGAAGGATCTTGGTCGTTTGAATCATTTCTTAGGGTTAGAGCTAAAGTATGAAAGTGATAGCATAATTCTGCATCAAACCAAGTATGCTAGTGAACTGTTGTACAGGTTTGAAATGGTTGATTGCAAGCCAGCAGCGACACCAATGGATCCCAATGTTAAGATACGGGCTGATGAAGGGAAAGAGTTAGCAGATCCTTCGGTGTACAAGAAACTTGTGGGAAGTTTAATATACCTCACGTTAACCCAACCGGACATCTCGTTTGTGGTTGGTGTGATGAGCAGATACATGCAAAATCCTAGAAAACCACACCTTGTAGCTGTGAGAAGGATACTAAAGTATATTAAGGGTACAGTGAATGTTGGGCTAACATTCAAAAGGGAGACGGGGCCTAAATTAACCGGGTATTGTGATGCGGATTATGCAGGTGATCTTAATGTGAGAAGGTCAACAACCGGTTACTTGTTTATGTATGGGTCAAGCTCTATTTCATGGTGTAGCAAACGCCAACCCACCGTGTCGTTGTCTACCACGGAGGTTGAATATAGGGCGGCGGCGACGACGGCTCAAGAGTGTACCTGGTTAGTTCGGTTGCTGAAAGAACTAAATCAAACAGTGGATTATGCCGTACAGCTAGTGTGTGATAACGTGTCAGCCATTAGGCTTGCTGAAAACCCGGTCTTCCATGCTCGAACTAAACACATAGAGGTTCATTACCACTATATTCGAGAGAAGGTGCTGAAGGGTGAGATCAAGATAATAGTTTGATCTATCACCAACAATAGTTTTCTGTAACAAAACACGTAATGGAATACTAATTTTAAATTTTATTATTGTATATATAAACAGAATGCAAACTAGGACATGGATCTGATCTAATTAGAAAATTAGGAATTGTCGTTAGAACTTCGGAGATGATGTGACGTCTCCCATATCATATAAAGTTGAAGAACGTAACAATCGGCGGTGGTAGAATGGAGGGGATACCATATTACGGTTGAGTTACGGAATAATAGAAAGGGTTTGAGAATCACGTTGGTAGCGGATATCACTTGAGGAGAGAATGAGCACAACCATGAAGAAAATACCTTTTTTTGTTATATTATATTACTAGTTTTAGAGCCTGTGTTATATGCGTGAACCCTCAGGTGGGCAAAAGTAAAATTGCACTAATTTTGACATTATTTTACTAATCTCATGAAAATAACGTTAAAAATGGCCGAAGGTTAATCAGGCATCATGTGGTGGCGTTGATAGCCGAAAGACAAGGGCACATGCACCAATCAGCCGGTGTCCCGATGATTGAGTGCTATGTGCCTTATGTCCAAGGCTTGATGCAAAACTACTATCGAGCCGGGGGTCTCACCGGAAGCAGTCTCTATATCCCTATGGGATAGAGGTAAGGCTGTCTACATCTTACCCTCCTCAGACCCTACCATAGCATTGCTATTGGTGGGATATACTGAGTACGATGATGATGATGATGATGTGAGCCTGTGTTACACACGGGATAATTCAAATTATAAAATTATAAGTAAAACAAATAATTACATGGCGTATATGAAAAAAAATGTATTACATCTATGCTTGTATCTATACAATGTGTACATAAATTGATTTTATTTATATCACAAAATGGTTTTTAAATGAACATAATAAAAAAATGCCCATGCAAAATCGTACCCGAGAATGCTTCTTTCTATTGAAAAATTCATTCTCGGTATCATATATGTATAATTGAAAGAATTTTGGTTATGAACCAATTTTGAAAATAAGACTTCTCATACGATAGTAGTTCTAACCACTCAGCCTAAATACAAAAGAGGCGTTACCTTTATTGATATATTTATTAATTTACCACCCATCAAAAGAAAGTAGGATATTAAATTGTAACAATGGATGTTCTTTAAGAACTATGTTTTTCTGAGCTACACCATAAAAAGATTTTGATAAGTTTCAGAGGGCTTCTTGACTTTGTCATAATGATAACATAAAAAATAACATATTAACCCATTCAATTTTGTGAATATTTTGTTTCATTTGAGCATAGTTTTGCATGGCATGCTTCCCATACAACATTCTGATCACCATTGAAGGAAAAATTAATGTTGATATAAATATTTGAAATTTGATAAAAGTTAGAAGCATTGATAGGCATGGAGGTGGCATGTCGAAAGTGTTCGCAATCTTTTCTTAAGTTTTAATAGTTGAGGGGAAAATAGTCAATTTTCCATATCCCGAACCTTTTGATTATTTCAAAAAATGCCGTTAAAATAAACTTGAAACCCGAATCATGTTTAAAATTCTAACTTTCATACTTTTGACATTTTAAAGTCAACACTTTGAACCCATAACAAATTTGACGATAAATCTATTTCGCATTCTTAAACTTTTAAAAATACTCAAAATTTTCATTTTTGACCCATAACAAAATTTGACATAAATGTAGTTAACTTGTACTAAACAATCTATTTACCAACTTTTGACAATTAAAATCAAATTTAACTTCAACAAAAAAACCCAAAGCAATTTTTATTTGAGAAACGTGATTTGTTGTTGATTTTTGGAATCCATCAAGTATTTTGAAATATATAGTAAAATAATATGTTAATATTTATATTTATAAAAATATATAGATATTATATAAATATAGTGTAAAAGGAAAATGAATAATTATTGATTTATTACATGTATTAGGGTATATTAGTTTTGAAGGGAAAAAAAATTATGAGAATTAATCAAAACATGACAAGTGTCTCCATTTATTTTACTTTATTAGAATAGATAGATAATAGTAGATCATGATCTGAATTCAAATTTTGAACAGGAAGCTTCTAGGCAAAGATTTCCTATAAAGCTTCTGTGAGAAGAATACAGCAGATTGCTTCCAAACTTGACACATCAGCATGGTTGTTTCTATGAATGACACGTAAGCACAATGAACATGGGAGGGACAAGTGTCTAAAAAGTTGTTCATTTATCATACAGTAAGATAATATATCTTACTATACTATTAAATCGATCTAAGGTTTTCACATGCCATTCAACTATCCTGTCCACATAGGCTTTTAACTCATCAATTTTTCATTTATATAATTTTCACATGTTAATTTGAACATTAATTTTAAACATTAACTCCTAAGTTGAAAAAGTTTCAAAATAAATTTTTATAATCAAATTAATAAAGACAATTAATTGTTTTCACTGTTATTTTTTTTATTTTGAGACTTTGTTATTTTATTTTTTTTGGATTTTAGGAAATTATTTATAAACGTTTGGACCGAATATATGGATGTTTGGATTGAAATTGTGGTTTAAGTCACGAGGTTTGGATTATATTGTTGCTTTATTAAACGTGCGGTTTAATAAAAATTATAATCATATCTCATTGTTATATTCAAATTTCCGTCTGTGTGTAACACGGGATCTAATTACCTAGTATAAATATATATTAGTTTATATAATTCTCGCTAACAGCTACCAACTAGTTTTGTCAAACATACCCATTATAAAATTTCAGTTTTGATTAACTAAGTTAATTAGGGGCCTTCTTTACAAAACAAATAAATAGTATTTTCAAAAAAGAAGATTTAAACATTTGTAGAATTTAAAACACGACTAAAAGTTTTAATGTTTTAATAACATTCTCGCCGAAAATTAGAAATTGAAAAAAATAAAATTAGTTCTTATTTCAAATAAAAACTTTTAATAAATACATTTTTATTATTGAGTTATATAAATAACACACTCTATATATAGAGAAATTATATACAAATTTAACCATTTTAAGTTAGGTAAACATAAAGTACATAGTTTCAAAAAAGAAAATAACTATTTTTAAATAATACTCGCCCTAATGAGAAAGTTAGTGCCACGTCGGCGAGAAATTATGGAGAGAAAGTTAGTGCTACGTCTGGCGAGAAATTATGAAGAATTCTTGCAATAAGGAGATGTGAAAAAAAAGAAATTTTTAAAAAAGAAAAGTCAATGGTCATTTATGTAAAAAAAGGGGGGGGGGGGTTGTCAAATGTACGTATACATAATTTACCATAGAGTATCGGGTAATTTACATTAAGAATAGTAAAAAAAAGAAAAGCAATTATCAGAGATTTACTTACGAACCCTACGATGTTAGCATTGTAGATCGTGAAATTTATTTACGACGGCGCCATATTTAATTCGAAATCCTCATATTCTGTAATTATTTAATTAACACTTCAACCTCTTCATATACCTACATTTTCTCGTGGCTCTTAACCGATCGCGGGTTCATCTCCGATGGATCAGATGGATTATGTGGCAGAGGTCATCAGTGCGATTGAACTTCTTGATACTTCTAGCAACGATGCTCGCATTAACTCGGTAAAAAGCTCCATTAGTTAGCATGATATATATGTTTTTGTTTGATTTTGAAAATTGTTGATTGTGATATTTTATCATGCAGCAAATACTGGCTTCAAGAATGGACAGGGCCATCAGTTTAAAGAGAGAAGTGGAATTGAAAGAGAAAGCTGCAGAAGAAGCAAAAGAGGAAGCTGCTAAGAGTGGTTTTGATATTCTTGTAAAGGTGGATGAACTTAAACACACACATCAGCAGGTAAAGGAAGCAAATGACATGGTTGTAACTTGTAAATTATTTTCTTCTATAATTTTTTCATGACATGCTTTACCTTTTGCTCAGCTAATTAATTTATATGATATATCTGACCAAAATGCCCGTTTCACGTAGAACTTTAGAACAAAACTGCTAGATCTTTTGATCGGTTATCTGATGATCGTTGTCGTAGGCATATATATTGTAACACTGTTTGTTAAGAAATGTTTTCTAGTAGCGGCGAAAAACTAAAGATGTATGCATTCAAATGTTTTTGCTAATGTTCAGTTGTAATGTATCACCCTTTCACAAGGGTGTGTAATGGCTTTTTCTAAAAATTATGTTAAAGCGAAAAGATGAAAGATAAAAGTGTGTGATTGGTTGGTTTTGAGTAATTAAGCTGGCCCCACACCCTCTTTCCCCTAGCGCTCGTTAAACCTTTGGTGGATGAAGGTTTGGCACCTCTTCTTGTCAGATGCGCTAGACCATCTCCAATAGAGGGTTTTTAGAGATTCTTAAAGGAGAGAAAAGATGAGTTAGAGGAGAGAGATGGTGAGGTGGATGAGAAAAGGTGAAGTAAAGTTATTGGTGAAGAATCTTCAAAAACTTGTATGTGAGAGGTCATGTAGGAGAGAGGAGAGAAAACATGAAAGAGAGTGTATTCTGGTGACTTCCCCTAAGAATTTATCTATTGGTGATGCTCTTATGGACGGGGCTATGCCCATATGTGCTGATGTGGACCGGGGTTGACACCCCTGCTCCTCTCCACTACACACAACCTCATTAAAAGTGTCTTTATGAGTTTTTAGTAGGCTATATTACACAATGTTTTCTTCTTTATGTTGGTGTGAGGCTGTCTAACAACTCAACATCCCCTGTGAATTTACTTAATTATTTTAACAACGTAGCATGCTAGAGAAGTGAATGCACGCAAGGAGGTTTTAACTAAAGAAGTAAAAGAACTTCAACTCTGCGTGTCTGGTGTGTTGAATGAAGAACGCAGATCTCTTGTAGTGTCTTATGAGGTATAACTTTATTAACTACTTTTGATTAAGATTTGCTATGAACTGTTGGGTGCTAATTTCTATCAATTTTTATCATTAGATGCATAGGAAGTTGAAGACAAGATCAACTAAAGCTACAGGAGAAAAGGAGTTAGCAGATAAAGAAAAGCTAGAAAAACAGAAATTGGCTCATGAAGCACTTGCTTTTGAAGAAAGCCAAATGTTAAAAATGGTAGAAGAGGCAAAGAGACTTGAAAAAGAAGCAGTGATTTACTCCGAGGTATTAATGCAACAAAATAACTGTGTAATGCTATTAATTTAAAACAACGTTATAATATTTTGCTCTGTCGTGTTACAGTTGCAGGAATGTATCCAAGAACGTGAATCTTCTCTTAATAGCTTACAGTAAGTTGCAGTATCCACATAAACTACACTATCATGGACTCTGGACTTGATGTTTTAATTAATATTACTGTTTTTTATGCAGGGGGGATGTGTCTAATATACATACAGATATTAATGTGTTCATAGAGTGTCTTGACCAACCCGTCCTGTCATCTAGCAAAACATCAGCAGATTCGTATTTGGAGGAGCAAGAGGGGAATACGAATACCGACATTACTGAAGTTGGACATTCAGTATCAACTGAGGGTTCAGTTACTTCTGCTCAAACTTATGTTGAGCGGGCATATGTACCACAAACTGTGAAGCCTGTTATAATAAGCATAAGAAAAGGAGGAGCAAAACGTGCTCTACAGAGAAGGATTGTTGTTGAAGGGGAGATTCATAGAGGATAATGTGAATGAGATCCAGTGGTAACATTTGGTAATATTCTCAGTATGGTTATCATCTACATTTTGTTTTGAATTTTGTTTGTTTTTGGGGAGAAGATTTTGAAATGATCACTAGCCTTTCTATAGGTTTTACAAGCAATACATTTCTCTATATGTAAGCACGCAACGTTAAGTGCTAGTGAAGATGATCATTGGATGAATGCTCAACCTTTTCTTTATAAGAACTGTCATTAGCATGTATGAACATGGTATGTATGTTTACATTAATGAATTGTCAAGCAGCTAAAAATTGTTTTTCGTATCGGCATATGCATTCTCATGTGCATATCATAACGGGTAATTAATTTCATTCATTCATTCATTTAGGATTAATCATATTCGTCCTTCCAGCCGTGACATAAATCATTTATCCCCTCAACAATCTTGACCAGTTTGTATTTTTCTTAATTTCTTTACAAGAAAATGTTGAAATCCACACATACAATTTCTCCAAATGCATAATATACTTCATTAACTACCTAACAAGCAATTTGCACAATTTGCAAGTATGTCATCAATTTATGATTTTATTGCTTTTAGTTTCTTACTTCCTTACCAATGATGTGACACTTTAACGCGGGCTCTAAAGCCCCTCAACAACCTACAACTAGCCTTACAGCATTTTAAAGAGTTTACAAACAGAAAGTGAATAAAAATATTAATAGCTTGAAAATATTAAATTAATAATATATACTTAGGGGGTGTTTGGGATTTGCTTATTTTTACCAACTTATAACTTATTAACTTTTTGAAAAGTAATAAGGTGTTTTGGATTGCTTATATTGTGAGAGAAAAAGTTCCATAAGTTACACTTTTGTAACTTATTAATTTAAGACAGAATTACAAATTTTGTCCTTTAAAAAAAGCCAAAAACCGGTTCGTGTCCTTTTCTAAGTTTCCTTGCAGGCGGTGTACTTTAAACTTTTTTTTTCTACACGTTATGTCCTTTACGCTAACCGGGTTAGAAAAACTCAGTTAAATGCCCTCACGTGAGACGCATGTGAGGGCATTTTTGTCTTTTTGCCTACCCTGCTTCTTCTTCATCACAAGGGCAGAAACATCCCGCCGGAAAACTCGTCGGAGCTCCGGCATCCACTTCCGATAATAATAATAATATTATCGTTTGTTATTGTTATTATATAAACTCAAACCCTAACAAACTTCTTACCGGAACTCGAACTGCCAATGGCGTCACTCCGATTCACTCCGTTCTCAACCTGTACGGACCGATGTTCACCGGACGTCAAACTGTTCCGCTGCCGGAAGCCAGTATCCGTCCGGTGCTCCGCCGGAGACTCTACGGTTACCGGAGGCGCTGATTTCGATGCGAAGGTGTTCCGGCATAATTTGACTAGGAGTGATAATTATAACCGGAAAGGATTCGGACATAAGAAGGAGACTCTGGAGCTCATGAATCAGGAGTATACGAGTAAGTGATATAAGATTAAGTTGATTTTTGTTGAAATGTTACAGGATACGGAAAGGATTCGGACATAAGAAGGAGGCGCTGATTTCGATGCGAAGGTGTTCCGGCATAATTTCACTGGGATTGTTGGTTTGAAGTGATGTTGATGTGGATGAGGGAATCGGAGATGGAGCGGTGGCTGGTGGCGGAGCTATGGTGGCGGTGGTGATGGTGTTTGAGGAACATAGAGAGAGAAGTGAGATGAGGCAGCACAGAAACAGAAGAAGAAGAAGAAGAAGAAGAAGAAGAAGAAGAAGAAGAAGGGTAGGCAAAAAGACAAAAATGCCCTCACATGCGTCTCACGTGAGGGCATTTAACTGAGTTTTTCTAACCCAGTTAGCGTAAAGGACATAACGTGTAGAAAAAAAAAGTTTAAAGGACACCGCCTGCAAGGAAAGGACACGAACCGTAATTTGGCTTTTTTTAAAGGACAAAATTTGTAATTGGGTCTTAATTTAATAAAAAGTTATAAGAAGGTAAAATAAGGAATTCCAAACACCCCTTATCATGATAATGATTAAACTATATTTATTTGTAGATAAATATTTTATTTTTACAAAGATCAATCAATGCAGATTCAAAAAATGTCATTTTATTTTAATATTTCAGTTGGTTCGGCTTTGGTGACTGGTTCGGAACCATAAACTGAACTGCGAAACACTGTTTAGCAAACCATAAGCCAAACTATCAACTCGTAAACCAGCCGAAACGACCGATTTAGATGGGTTTAGATGGTTCACGGGTGTTTGGCTTTAAGTGAGGGTTTTCCTTGGATTGGAAGACAAGTGTATCCCGATTTGATGAATTTAGTCGGTAGTCCATTTGAAGGATTCGTTGGCCATTAAAAAAAAAAATTAGGCAGCATTAGAAAGTGAAAATCTTCCAAACGCGTTTAATTACCGCCTTCCTTTCTAAAGTCGTGCTATTCTTAACGTTGGAATTCTGATTGGCGGACAATTTATTAGGCTTTGCTCAATTCCAATGGAGTCAAGGTTCCCAAGACAACCCCTTCATTTTCTTTGATTACTTGCTCTTCACAAGCTTAAATTGCTCTCTTGATTTGATATTCTTTAATTAGCGACTGTATTTCTAACCTAACTTTTAAGAAAGATTGCCATGACAGGAGAAAATGATTATGAGATTGAAACCATTAATCTTGAATGCGAATCTAAGTCGAAGAACATGATCAACAACATCATTGAAAAGGACATCGAAGATACTAAAAAAAAAAAGGTAACCTCAGTTCCAATGACGATATCTTTAAATAAGTATGACTTACAATTACTTATAAAATACATCATAAATGTCGTGCAAACATGTAATTATAACATGTTCAAAAAGGCTATCTAATCATGCATGTATTTGTTTTCACTTTTCTTGTAGAATACCCTAAATTCAGCAATGGATTCAGTAATCAGTCGTATGAGAGAAGTGGAACATAATGAGAAAGTAGCAGAACAAGCAGTTGAGAATATTGGTAAGAGTAGTTTGGGTATTCTTGCAAAGGTGGATGAACTTAAAAAGGCGCAGCTAATTGCAAATGAAACAAATCAAACGGTATGCTAAATATATTTATATATAGAAACTCTTTTTTGATTCAATGTGTATCCATCAGGTTTAGTGTATCCATCAGGTTTAGTGGTCACCTTCTATATATATATATGTGTGTGTGTATGTGTATATATATATATACAGAAGACTGTTCTGTTGCTGTTCTTGATGAGGTACAACGTACATACTACTTCTAACAGCATGTGCTGATTAAAGGTTGGATGTATATTAAGGCACTGAGTTCCATATTTTTTGTTAGATGCGTAGATCACTAGACTATAGACATTAGACTTATTACAGCATTAGCAAAAAAAGAAGAATCTGAAAAAGATAATCTAAGCATTGAAGTGTCTGCTCGAAAAGCACTTGCATACGAAGAAAGCCAGATGGAAAAGGTTGCACAGGTGTCTGAGAGGCTGAAAAGAGAAGCAGTGAAGAATTCCAAGCTATGATATATAAGACGGGTAGTATTATGATAGTGTTTTTTTATCATCAGAATAAATGTAATTTACATATTTATATTAAGCTCATTTGATTTTCTGTTTTAGTTGCGTGAGTTACTCACTCATCATGGACAAGCAGTTACTATGTTACGGTAAGTTCGGGTTTCATACATGACCTAAACCATTGTATAGCTGTTTTACACAATATTTTATGATTTGTGCAGTGAAGAGAGAACTTGTAAATGCCAGGATGTGTACCAGCTAAAAGCAAAGCTCGACCAGGGGATTGTAGTAACTGATATATCGTCATCTAGCCGAACATTGTGTGAGCCACAAATTGAGATCACAGATTCTAACGAGTTCTTCGAAGAGAGCACTGATCAGTTGGCTGATGACCATGCTGAACCGGCCAATCCGAAACAATTAAGAATCATAAACCAACAGAAAAAATATTTATATAAAATATTTGATATCAATGACCCTACTGAATTCAACTGTTAAAATTCTTTTTAATTGGTAATGGCTTATAATTGAATAGATTACAAGAATTGTTCCTGTATAAGAAAATTTTGTCTTCTCTTTTCTTTTATTTTGTTTTTTTTGTTTTGTTTTTTTGGTTAAGACTTGTATGAGTGATTTTTAATTTAAGAACCCTTTTTATCTTTGAAAGGTGACATTTCGTTAAAAGACTAGCAAGTAGCCAACGAACAGCATACAAAACAAAGAACAAACAACCTGCTGAATGAATCATAAAACGCGTCCATATAGTACTATAATATACGTATACAATTTTTATGTTTACATACTCAACAAATAGCTCTTTTATAACAGTTAGTAATTAATTAATGTTAAATTCCCACATGTGTTCTAGTGGTAGGAGACACGGGTTCTTCAATGAAGGCCCAAGTTCGATTACTATTTGTGTCATTTTTGATGGATTTTTGGTGAGGTTGTCAATTCGAACCCCAAGTCCACCAGGGTTTAAGTCACATCGTGTGTTATGCTCGAGAGTTTTGCTTTATGGTGGCACAACAACTGTCAAATGGCAACCAACGATATGGTTTCTCATGGGAACACTCAAGGCAAACTCTAAAGCCAGTGTGGATCCGGTTAAAATAACAATAGTTTGATCAGAGTGGGATATTGCGTCTCCAAATCTGAGAAGTGGAGTGGCCTAACACACACAAAAAAAAAATCGTCGTTTCAAAAAAAAAAAAATAATAATACTTAATATTATTAAATGTATAATTTATTTATAAGTTTTTATAGTTAAAATGATTAGTATGAAACTGCTGGTGGTATACACGAAAATAATCCTAAAATTTACCGAGGGAAGTTTTTAGGTCGTGAAATTTGATCATTACCGAGAGATTGCATTATCGAGGTAAACACCGGTCGCCTTTTCAGTTACTCAAATCCTCCTATCGTTTTGTTAAGGTTTTATATCTACTGCAGATTGATTACCTTCTAAGGTGATGATTGATAAAAATGCATTTGAGGTTAATCCTGATGATGATTCTGCATTGAACAATATGATCACAAGTTCAGCCCAAATTTGTGGCACTCAACTTCTGGACACTTCCATTGAAGATGTTAGAAGTAAGAAGGTATATGCAACTTTGAACTATATTATTATAATATTATTATATTATATTATGCAACTTCATTAGTTTCATGTATCTGTTCAATGTTTTTTTGTAGATTTTTGTTAAACCCTAACACAAATTTTGCAAAAGTATCCTACCTAGAATTGAGCCAAAGCTGAAAGAAATTTATGTTCACTCAAAATTGTAGTGATGCATTCTGAAAAACCCTAAAAAGTGTGTTTGGTCGAGGGAATTGGATTTGGAATTGAAATAATTTCTTTC
This sequence comes from Bidens hawaiensis, assembly GCF_021521415.1. Classification (NCBI taxonomy): domain Eukaryota; kingdom Viridiplantae; phylum Streptophyta; class Magnoliopsida; order Asterales; family Asteraceae; genus Bidens; species Bidens hawaiensis. The sequence goes on from NW_027492645.1 coordinate 426,014, forward strand.
CAAAAGAAATGGAATTTATTATAAATTGGAATCTATGAAAGGAATTTTGAATTTGAGAGTGCCTTTGGTTCGCTGATTTTTTTCAAAGGAATTGGAATTTATCAAAAATATGGAATCTATCACTATGCCCACAACCTGCTGAACATGTAACCAATGCCTAACACGTTAACCGGCACCAGCCGTGTTACGAGTATTGGACACGTAATCGGTACCAGATGCATTACCGACGCCTGGCATTGTGGCATGTAATCAACTATGTACGTTTGATGCATTATCCGGCCTCGAACGCGTAACCAGCCAAACACATTGAATATGGAATTGAAATCCACTTCCAACGAGTTTAGTGAACCAAAAACATCAAGGAGATTGCATTTAAACTCAAATTTCATCGAATTCCGTAAACCAAATGTGCCTTGATTGCAGCTAGTTAAAAAACTATGTATTCTAAGTCTTTGAATAGATGATAATTTTGATTACGCATTACTACTTTCCTAGATGAATTTATATTTGAAGTCCTTAAGTATGCATTGCTTTGTGTTATACATGCATGATCATTTTATTTCTGATGCTTTTGTAAATCCTACTTTTAGGTGAGAAATTTAAATAGTTTTGTGTTTGCAGAAAACAATGGTCCTAACGATTGATTCAATTATCAGTCTTATGAACAAAGTGGAATATGAAGAAGAAGCTGCAGAACAAGCAAAAGAAGAAGCTGCTCAGTGTCACTCCAGTATTATGTTAAAGGTGAATGGACTTATGCATATGCAGCAATATGCAACAAAAAGAAATGAAATGGTAACTTACAACTCGCAAACCTTGTGTCTCAGTAGCTTAATTCAGATTCTGAAGATGTAGGTCCCAGCAGAGCCCAGTTGGACCCGCAAGACTCACCTTGAAGAGGGACGTCTGCGCAGAAACCAACTGGATCCGCAGGACCAACCATGCTCAGAGACGTGACGTCCTTACACGCAGTACGCAAGCTGTTCCCGCAGGAAATGCCTCCCAATGGTGAAGGACTCTGCCTGTTCCCGCAGCTGCGGATACAAGCCATCAGGGAAGGCCACCCGCGCAGCAAGGCTACACGCACAAGGCACTTAGCTCTCAATCACTCAGTGTCACCTGAAGGAATGAGCAAAGCCGGGAACAATCCCGCACAAGGGCGGGAGGGGGAATACTCCCGCCCAAATAAGCCAGTCCGTACGATACGGGAAGATCTTCTGTACTGTACCTGACGAGGTATGGGCAAAAGATCTGACTAAAGATACGACAGCTTATTGACAACAGTATGGCGAGCAGCATGCTCCTGTACTGTATGTCACTATTAGCCGCTGCCTACTCACCAACTCCTGTCATACCACGTGCATAGCCGGCAGTTGGTGGAAAAGGAATAGTACACAGCAGGCCTGGTCACTATCAGCCGCTGCCTACCCACCAACTACCAGCAGGGCACGTGCGTAGGCCACTGTTGGTAGAACAGGAATACTATTCAGCAGCCCACACCTCCTTGGAAACCTACCTTCGGCTATAAATACCCCAAATGGTATGACCATCTCATCTTATCATATCTTATCTTATATCATCATAAACCTGATATCTGCTCTAGCAATCTCTTAATATACTTTTATATTTAAAGAGCAATCTAGTCTGATTCTCACGCCGGAGGGTGGTCACAAGGAGGAACCCCCCCCCTTCTCAGTGACGAGCTCACGGTGTCTGTTTTGCAGGTTATCAGAAGAACCATCTTCCAAGGGTCTAACCCCTCGTGGGAAACATCTATCTAACCCCCAGGTTACCAGTAATCTGTCCGGGGTCCGGTTAGTGTTTCTTCATTGGCGCCATCCGTGCATAAAGCTAGAACTTTATTTTTCTCCAGTTTTTTCAAACTTCTAAGATGGTTAGAGAAATTCCGGTAACCACAACCCCAGCTACTGGGGGGAATACCGGCAACACAGTTTTTACAAACACTACCCCGGTTACCCAAGCCGGGGCAAGTGAAGTAAATTTTACGAACACTACCCCAGTTACTCAAGCTGGGGCAAGTGCAGTAAATGATCGCCTACTGGGATCCACTGATACCCAGGTTGAGAAACGAAGACTCCCCCGCCAAACTCTCGATGAAGTTAAGGCATGGGTGGAGGCACGACAAAAGGAATTCCAGGCTGAGTTGGACGAACGCTTGCGTTCCGTACAACAGGCCGACGAATTCGAATACTGGGAGGATGACTCGGAGGAATCCGACTCCGACGCGAACCCTCGCCTAGCAAAAGGGAAGCGTAAGGAAACGGAATCCCAACCGAAAAGGCATTTTGGACAAGCCTTCAAACCAAAAAGCACAGGTGGAAGTCCACGAGACTTCTCCAAAACGTTCAGACCAAACGTTGCAAATGCGGGAACGTCCAAATTTGCAAGGGACATTGCGTAAGCAATCGCCCCAAAGAGTGCCAAACAAATGCCTAACATAGGCACATATGATGGTATATCTGATCCAGACGATCATTTGAACAGGTTCATAGCGGGGGCAACCGTCAGCAATTGGACGGAACCCACGTGGTGTTACATGTTCCAAATGACGCTTGCTGGGGCTGCTAGAGCTTGGTTCGACCGTCTACCGGTCAACCACATCTACGACTGGGCAGACTTCCAGCAGAAGTTTAGCCAACACTTCAGCCAACAACGGAAGTATACCGAGGAGCAATGGACAATCCTCAAATGCATACGAGAAGAAGATGAATCTCTGCCAAACTTCATCACTCGCTTCAACTCAAAGAAGCTAAGTTTGGGCAATATCAGCGAAGATCTTGTTCGCGCTGCCTTCATCCAGGGCGCGCATGACCCTGAGCTCATCCGCACCCTAACGGGTAAAGATGGCATGCCATCCACATGGGATGCCATCATGACAGCAGCAAAACGCTTTGCGGAAACGGAGAAGCAACTGGGTAGAGATCTCCCACAGAGCACAAACCTCTACACTCAGAAGACGAGAGAAGACAACGTCCTCACCGCCCGACTAAATAAAAAGCGGAAGCTAGGTATTTGGTAGTCAAGGGTAAACTTTGACACCTCATCCGGCTTGCAACATCGATTGGGCGGAAGGGATAATGGACAGCCGCACCGGAACTCCAGATGGACACCACTCACTAAAAGCGTCACTGAGATATTCGCCACTGAAGAGCTCCCGTGGCCAAAGCCTCCAATAATCCGACATCGTCACGATGCTGATCGGAGCAAATACTGTGACTTTCACAAGACAAAAGGCCACAACACTGAAGAATGCATAGACGTAAAAGACATGGTCGAAGCATTTGTCAGAGATGGGACGCTCGCGCACCTCGTGGCGCAATAAAGGCTGAGCAGGTGGGTGCGTGTAGGACCCCAGCTGGGGAAAACACGAATAAAAATTCCAGCTTCAATGGCGAGACTACATGCTGCGTAAAGAACGAGATCCCGAACCAGGTGCGTATCGGCTCGATGGCACTCCCATCCCAACAACATGGAAGGGAGCTCATTCACACAGTTTGCATGTAAATCAATTCCAATTTGTAAAGAAAAGGCCAAGAGCCACTTCTAATGGAAATGATTCTCTTTAGAACATCGAAGCTGATGATTTTACTTTTCTGAACACTAATATGACGGCATTCACATTATGTGAAGTCGTTGCGTGGGAAGGCGGTCCTACCCGCACAAACCCAATAACGTGAAAAACCTTCACGCGGGTCAGTTGAAGGGGAAGAGTTCAATTATTCCATTAAATGAAAGTGCCGGTCTATCCGCATGAATCATGAAAGGAAACTGAACACTAACCTATTGGCAACCGCGCGTCGAACGGTTCAAAAGTTTTGCCCCTCAAAGGATGAGGATAACCTACACGCAGGTCAGATAAGGGTAAAGTTTTGCCATCCTACTAAGTGCAAGTGACGGTTCTACCCGCACAATCACGAAAGAGGAAGCAAAACTTCACACCTATTATCAACCACGTTCAAAGGTTAACTTATCCTCAAAGGATGAGGAAAACCTACACGCAGGTCAGATAAGGGTAAAGTTTTGCCATCCTACTAAGTGCAAGTGACGGTTCTACCCGCACAATCACGAAAGAGGAAGCAAAACTTCACACCTATTATCAACCACGTTCAAAGGTTAACTTATCCTCAAAGGATGAGAAAAACCAACACGCAGGTCAGATGAAGGTTAAAGTTTAGCCATCCTACTAAGTGCAAGTGACGGTTCTACCCGCACAATCACGAAAGAGGAAGCAAAACTTTAACCCATTATCAACCACGTTCAAAAGGTTAACTTATTCTACACTTGGAAAATTGCTAATTTAAACTAAGTATGCAAGTCATAAGTTTATAAAGCAAGAAACCCAAAGAAGGAAATAACAATCTTATACGCAAAAAGATTTATATTTCACAAACGAGTTATTACAAAAATGGCTGGGTAACTACCCGCCTACGAAAAGAAAATAAATACATCTGTACAAGACTATCCTAGCAATGGGAAGGGATCTTCAGGATCAAGCTTCAGGGCCGCTTCCACTTGGACCCGCTCCATCAGATGAACGGGGCGGTTCGAGGAAAGCTTTAAGGATAGCTAACCCATCATCAGCAGCAGCTACTTGGTTCACCTTCTCCACCACTGGATGCGGGAAGGCGGCGTATTGATTTACTGCTTGGTCATATATGGCTTCAGTATCAACATTGTACAAAGGGAAGTTGGATTGCGGGAAGCCTTTCTCAACGAACCCTAGACCAAGCAGGAAGCCGTTCCCCATCCTCGTGAGAAGCGTTGAGGGCTGCGCTCATAGCATCGTCATAGGATGTCTCTGAGAAGACCCGATGCACAACCTATAAAAGAAAATATACAAGTGTCAAAACACCTTTTCTATGTACAAAGGAAAGCGTGAAGACGTAAAGCTAAACATACCTGAGGCAACGCTTCTCGAAGAAGCCATTCCTTTGCAACCAGAGCTTCTTGGAGGGCGGCTTGAGCTTGGGTGCGGGCGTGTTCGGCTTCGCTTTTGTTGAGGTTGGCAAGTAGCACTTCCTTTGCAGCAGCCTCTTCAACGCCCTTAAGCTTCCGCTCGGTGTGGTCAAGCACGCCCCTCTGGTCCAGGATCTCTTGGAGCTTCTTGGCATCTTCCATCGGCAAGGCATCATGAGCACGTTGGAGAGCCTCTAATTTGGCCTTGAGCTCCTCGTTCTCCACGCTTAAAGGCTCAGCAACGGCTTCAGCCTTGGTGGCCCTCTCTGTTGCGTTCCTCGCAGTCTCCTTAGCCAGCCGAAGCTGTTCGTTAACAGCTTGGGCAGCTTTGGAGCGGGCCTCGAGTCGCGCTTGAACCTCAACCTCGAGGGCCTTGAAGGCCTTCTCCTTCTCCGCAGCAGCTGCGGCCAACTTTTGGTTCTCCTCCCGAAGAGCCCGCGCTTGAGATACTTCCTTGGCGCGAGCTGCTTTTAACTTGTCGTTTTCACGACAAAGCAGCTCGACGCGCGGCTGCATCCGGGCCTGGAGAACCCAAAGCTCATTGGTTAGCCTACCCTCCTGGTAGCTAGCCATGGCTTCCCCCAACGCACCATGGGGAGCAGCGTGGCGAGCCCATTCCACGCACTCCACAGGGGTACGAAGGGTTGTTCCTCAGCGTATGTTCCATCGCGGAACATACACTTCATTGGAATCCGACACTGCAAAAAACAAAAAAGCAGTTAGGAAAAAGATGATAAAAAATAAAAGTGAAAAAGGGCCAAAGGAACCCTACGCACCTGTAGGGTCAATAACAGGCCGATAGCCGCCAAACCCATCACCTGAACCCAAAGGAAACCCATCCTAAAGGTCAGGCAGATGGGAAGGTGGCAAAGATTGGCGAGTACTCCCATGCGTACCTGATGGGCCGGCCGTCGGTGCCGGTGGCGGGGGCATGGTAGCAGCCGCCGCAGTCGCTTGCCCGCAGAATCCGCAGCAATCGTAACCGCCGGCTCGGTGAAAGTTGCTGTAAAAATCGCACTTACCACCGGCGGTGACGTCATCTCGGCTGGAATAGTCGGCTCAAGGGAGTGAGCAACTGATCCAGCGGAAGCAGGCGCAGGCGCCTGGGTCGTCGCCTCAGGTAGGCTGACCGAGTCTACCGTCATCGGCGGAGAGGTACTCCTCTGCGCTCCACCCTGGAATGCGTCAACATCCACGCCTACACAAGAAGATAAGTGTTTCAATAAACTTAAAGTGACAAATCTACAAAAATAAGAATGTTTGTACTTACGGGTTTTCTTGAGCCTGAACGTACGGACGGGCGGGGACGAGCCCGATGGAGCCGGTCTCTTGATGCCGGTCACCGTCGTCGTTGGATCTCCGGAGGTAACAGTCGTAACCTCCGGAGCAGTGGTCTTCTCACCACCGGGGATCCCCGCCACCTCTTCATTATCTGACTCGGTGTCAGATAGGAGCACTGAATCGGCTGTGGAGGCCGCCTTCTCCTTCCCTTTCACGCCGGCAGCCCTCTTCTTCCGCACCAGCGGAGGACCATCTGCGGATTCCTCAGAAGAAGACAGGATGTCAGGAATTCAAGCAGCGGGTACAGCAGTGAGGGGTGGAGGAGAGAATAACGCCTTACCTGGCCGCCGGTGGCTCAGGATCTCGTGGCCCAGCGGATAGACCTCCACAAACCGATCCGCTGTTTGTTCCAGGATGGGCAACTCGTTCTCGTCTAGAGCACGAGTACCCACCCTCACGGGACCGTCAGCTTCCCGCGGGTACAGGAGCGACTCCAAATTGTTCCCCTCTGAAAGAAAAGAAACAGTTAGAAGACAAACTCATATCGGCAGGAAAGACAAGACATACCATAAGGAATAGAATTCAAACCGTATTCGAGAAGGATGGGAAACCGAGACGCCTCCTTCCATACCCGGCTCATCCCCAGCATCACCATCCCGGACTCCGGAAACCGGTAAACCGGAGACTGGACCCGAGATATCTTCGCGAACCATTCCGCCTCCTGGTAGCTGGAAGCGTGAAGGCTCGGAAGCGCTTGCCCGTTCTTAAACTTCATGGCAATGGGGATGGCGCGGGCAGAAATGTAGAAGAACTCCCGCTTCCACGATCGGAGACTGCGCTCGGTCGCGCAAATCTTTAAACCCTTGATCCGGGTTGTCAGGGTGTACCACCCTTGGATGCACCTCCAAGTATAGAAGGTCATCAGGTGGTCCACATAGGGCTCAATGCCCAGAATCCGGCACACCCACTCGAAATGGCGAATCTTGGCGACCGCCATGGGGTGCAACTCGGTCAGATGAACACCATGCCTCTCCAGGACACGGTACACAAACTTTGTCAATGGGAACCTAAGGTTCCCATAAACAAAGAATGCAGCATATACCCCGACCTTGCCACTGGGGGCATCGTACACAGTCTGCTGAGGTTCAGGAAACTCAGGCTCAAGAGACTCAAGCATGAATTTCCTGACAACATACTGGTACAGATCGATAGGTAGAGCACACTGGCACTCGCCAGCAGTACTCCTATCGTCGGCTACAGCTTCAGCATCATGGGAAGACATATTGCAGAGGAAGAAGAAAACGATTTCGGGAAAATGCTTGCCTGAAAAGGAGAGTATTTGCCGGAAATCGCTAAGAAGAAGAAGAGAAGGGTGAAAGTGTGGATTACAAAGAACCCTCTCCCCCTTTATATAGTAATCGCAATTAATGCGGTGAATTTAATGCGGAGGAGAGAGAAATCGAAGGTGCAATGAAACTATGACACGTGGCAAAAAGCAAGCGGGAAACAGCTGTTGAAAGGACGTGTGCCAGTAATTTCGCGGCCACGCGCCCGAAAAATCGCGCCCACGCGCCTGAAAAAGCGTCTGGAATGACCATATAATGTCACGTCACCATAACTTCCTGCACGACCTGACACAGTCAGAAGAAACCGTCGCACGACGTTTCAGAGGTTTGGACTGTTCCTATCTTTCCACCAACCTTTCGAATTTCAAAATTCAAAAAGATTCAAGACTAAGCGGGAAAATACCCCTTACCTTGGCAACCAAGTAACCGTAAGACGGATGCGGGTACAGTGTTAAGGCAAAACCCTTCACATACCTAGCACCCGCAGGGAATTGAAACCAAGAATAACTTGGCAACCAAGTAACCGTAAGACGGATGCGGGTACAGTGTTAAGGCAAAACCCTTCACATACCTAGCACCCGCAGGGAATTGAAGCCAAGAATAACTTGGCAACCAAGTAACCGTAAGACGGATGCGGGTACAGTGTTAAAGCAAAACCCTTCACATACCTAGCACCCGCAGGGAATTGAAGCCAAGAATAACTTGGCAACCAAGTAACCGTAAGACGGATGCGGGTACAGTGTTAAAGCAAAACCCTTCACATACCTAGCACCCGCAGGGAATGGACGCTAGGAATATCTTGGAAGTAAAGTAACCGTAAGACGAGCGCGGGTACAGTGTTAAGGCAAAACCCTTCACATACCTAGCGCTCCGCAGAGAATTGAAACCAAGAAGGATCTTCTGGGCAATGCTTGCGGAAACGGAAATAACATCCCCGCATAGCGGGAACGTAGAGAACTACGTTGTTTGAAGCTCCAGGATGGAATTGGTGGTTTTAACATAATTGATCACTATGTTCAAAACTACCAAGACCTCATGGAGAATCCACACAAGTGGGACTCAACGCTCCTGACTTGCGAGGAGGTTACAGACCTACCCGCATCATACCCAAAGATCAAGCAGGAAACTCGGGAATTTCTGCAAGTGACAAGGACTTCCGCGGGAAGAATCCCCATGGAAAACCTTAAAAAACCCTTTTTCAAAACCCTTTGCTTAAGTCCAAAAGTTCACCTCACTTTATTAAACACTCATGAGAAGAACATTGGACTGGGGGGACTTGAAGAGGTAGGTCCCAGCAGAGCCCAGTTGGACCCGCAAGACTCACCTTGAAGAGGGACGTCTGCGCAGAAACCAACTGGATCCGCAGGACCAACCATGCTCAGAGACGTGACGTCCTTACGCGCAGTACGCAAGCTGTTCCCGCAGGAAATGCCTCCCAATGGTGAAGGACTCTGCCTGTTCCCGCAGCTGCGGATACAAGCCATCAGGGAAGGCCACCCGCGCAGCAAGGCTACACGCACAAGGCACTTAGCTCTCAATCACTCAGTGTCACCTGAAGGAATGAGCAAAGCCGGGAAAAATCCCGCACAAGGGCGGGAGGGGGAATACTCCCGCCCAAATAAGCCAGTCCGTACGATACGGGAAGATCTTCTGTACTGTACCTGACGAGGTATGGGCAAAAGATCTGACTAAAGATACGACAGCTTATTGACAACAGTATGGCGAGCAGCATGCTCCTGTACTGTATGTCACTATTAGCCGCTGCCTACTCACCAACTCCTGTCATACCACGTGCATAGCCGGCAGTTGGTGGAAAAGGAATAGTACATAGCAGGCCTGGTCACTATCAGCCGCTGCCTACCCACCAACTACCAGCAGGGCACGTGCGTAGGCCACTGTTGGTAGAACAGGAATACTATTCAGCAGGCCACACCTCCTTGGAAACCTACCTTCGGCTATAAATACCCCAAATGGTATGACCATCTCATCTTATCATATCTTATCTTATATCATCATAAACCTGATATCTGCTCTAGCAATCTCTTAATATACTTTTATATTTAAAGAGCAATCTAGTCTGATTCTCACGCCGGAGGGTGGTCACAAGGAGGAACCCCCCCCCTTCTCAGTGACGAGCTCACGGTGTCTGTTTTGCAGGTTATCAGAAGAACCATCTTCCAAGGGTCTAACCCCTCGTGGGAAACATCTATCTAACCCCCAGGTTACCAGTAATCTGTCCGGGGTCCGGTTAGTGTTTCTTCAGATTCTTATGTGGAAGTTGGTGTGAGATTTACAGGAGAGTTTACTTGTCCTTTGTTTAATGCAGCTTGCTCGAGAAGCTTGTGAACAGAAGAAACTTTTAGCTGCTAAAATGGAGGCGCTTCAGTTTCATGTGACGTGCTTATTGGATAAAGGAGATAGATCTCTTGAACTTCTTGATGAGGTACAACTTTTATTAGATAAAGTTGATGATCATAACTGGCATTGAGGTCATTAGGTGTTAATTATTATCAATATATTATTTTTTTTTATAATTTATTAGATGAGTAGTTCGCTGGAGATGAGATTGATATCGGCATTAATGGAAAAGAACTTAGCAATCAAGAAGAAGAAAGAAAATGAAGCGGTTGCTAGAGCGACACTTGCATATCAAGAAATTCAGAAGACAAAGTTGGAAAACGAGTACGAGAGACTGAAACAAGAAGCAGTGGAGATTTCCAATGTAATAATGCAGCATAAGGGATTAGGGGGTATTCTGGAATTGGAATTGCATTATGAAATTGATGATCTAATTATTACGTTATCGAGTAGTAGACAATCAGTTTTTAGTGTTTGGGAACAGTGACTCTGATTCTGATTTACAACCAGTTTTTATAGCTCTTACCTTTTAAATCTTTAAATGATCAGAATAGCCAAATACTTAACACTGGCTTATCAGAATGTGCAGTAGCATATGCTGTAGCCTTCTTGTTGAGTTAGTTATTTGATTCTCATTTTCCAAAGTGGCAGATAATCTTAATAATTGATTAATGTCATCTTGTTTCAGTTTTCGCTATAAGAAAATTTATTCAGATTATTTCCACAGTTTCAGGAGTTCCTCAGAGATCGTGATGATTTAGTCACTACATTATGGTAAGTTGTAGCATTCATTGTAGGCTTGCATATCTTGCTTAACTCAACGCTACCTATTTACTTGATATGTGTAGTGGAGAGATATCAGATAAGTGTCAGGATGTTAAACGGCTGAAAAAGGAGCTGGACCAGGTGGTTTTGCCAGATGAAAAAATGCCATCTAGCAGAAAATCATCCGTTTCAGCTTCTTCAAGTTCGTCTTTAGTATCTTCTATAATACCTTGTCAACCACAGCCTGAGGCAGCTGATTCAGATGTGCTATTTAAAAAGGATGATTTCATTGATGACCCATGTGTACAGATCAAAAGTGTGATTGAGTTTGTTGAGGCTGATATGAAAAAGCCCCATGGTGTTGCAGACATTGCTAGAAGTATCAAGAATGTGAAGATTAAAGGAAAACTGCATGCAAAGCAAATGTTTGCTAAATGTATCAAGAAAGTTAAAATAAAAGGCAAACTACACGGACACAAAGTGTCCGCTAAAAGTATCAAGAAAATTATGATAAAAAGCAAACTGCTTGGAAATCAAATATATGGTAAACGGATCAAGAAATAGAAGACCAAAGGCAAAGGACATGGAAGGCATGTGTGTTGTAAAAGTATCAAGAAATTGAAGATAAAATGCAAACGGCATGGAAATCAATTGCGTGCTAAAAGTATCAAGAACTTAAAGATGCAAGACAACCGACACGGAAGTCAAATCCGTGCTAAAAGTATCGAGAAAGTGAAGATAAAAAATAAACTGAATGGAAGCCAACTATGTCCTAAAAGTAACAAGAAAGTGAATATAAATGGTAAACAAGGATATCGAAAGTGTGCTATAAGTATCAAGAAAGTGAAGATAAAAGGTCTGCAAGTGGAATAAAAAAGAAGGTAGTTGCAGATGACAGAGACCAAGTCTGATGATTTCTAGGTGAAAACGATAAATTAGTATTTACCAATAAATTAGTATTTACCCTTCTGTATTTTGGATTGCAAAGTTATTAATCATGGTATTCTATAGAGTAAGTAATTCATAATATGCAAAACCAACTGAAAATACATTTCAATGGTTGAGGGGTCATGCTTGTCCTCGGAAAGAGATGGATAAGTTCATTATTGGGCATATTGTCCAATAGAAATATAGCGTGTATAATGATCATTCAAACGATCAACTTCTTGTTTTTATCGAAAACGATGTTGGCCTGTATGTGCTATCGCTATGTGGGCATGCACCACCCATTTTGATATTCATCCTTCATGTTTTTTACTTTGTTTCTGTGTTTTGAAGTGCAAAGTTATTAATCATGAATGGTTATTCTTATATAGAGTGCACCAAGAGTAGGTAACAGACCAGAATAAGTATAACTAATTGAAAACACATTCTAATGGTTGAGGGGTCATATCTGTCTTCAGAAAGAGATGGATCAGTTAATTATTTGACATGTGTTCCAATAGAAATATAGCGCGTATAATGATCATCCAAACAATGTTGACTGGTATGTGGACATATACCACCCACTTTTGGTGCATTTGTGGCATAACTATGCAGAAAACATTAACTCAGCACAATTTTAGTATAGCTTAAAAGACTTTGTCATTCCATTTGTGTCATGTACCATCAATTATGAATTAGGTACAACTATAATCATCATGCAACTGACTCTTGCCCACCTGAGCCCACTTTTTGTATGGTTATGGTTGTTTGTACTCACAAAACCATGAAAATACATTCATAACTAATGTTAACAATTCAGGAAATAAGATCCAATATTTCTGGATATGCATTTTCTTTTTCACAAAGGCATCATAATAATATTTTCTTTGAATATTTGACATGCCCATGATTCAACACCAAACTCAACAAGATTTCAACATAAATCACACAAAAAAGTGTTCGATTTCGGTTTACTGAAACTTTGTCATCATTTATACATAAAGCACCTTACAAAACATGTCTTTCTATATACATTTATAACTTGCATCTTCCTAGCTATTCCATACTGCATGCTAATCATGTGAGCACATAAGAAACATGGTGCACCTCCATATGATATAGATTCGTGCTTTTTGCTCCCGGAGTTGCTTCGAACATCTTAATATCGAACGGTGTTTTAATGACTTTAAGGTTGACAAACTTGCAGCTGCCATTAGATGCTGATTGAGAAAACTTGTTGAAAGCTTTAAAAGAGTGGATGATAATATGATATACACATTCACTTAAATGTGTCTCTATATATAGGCCAACCCGAAGCAACTTCGCTTAGAGCGGGAACTGAACGCATCAAAGTTACGTACAACTTCTATTACTTAACGTACACGACATATTAGCGTTGCTGGTTTGATTTAAGTCATTTTTTGCTTATGAAACATGATATATTTTAGTATGTGGTATATTCAAGTCTTGTGTTTATGGGGGTCCATAGGATAAGGAACAACTACTTGCTTGTCTCCATGGACAAATGGCTAAAAAATTTAAAAATGACATGTCATCAGCTTTTTATCCGAATAGTCAAATGGGGCCATCTGTGTCTTCATAAACACACAAGCATGCATCAATGGCACATGGTGTGTCAACATGAATGATTGGTCAAACAACCAACATTTGTTTCTTGTTTTATCACTGACACACATGATTTTTAAGATTATATTCAAAAGGTATAAAATGAGTGTTCTTTTAAATCAGACTTCAATCCAAATTTGAAATTCGTAAATACGCGTAAAATACCAAAAATTTAGCATGCCGTTTACGTTAATGTCGACTAATAACGAATAGTTATATAGAAATCTTGGGATCATTGTTTCAACTTTCAAGTAGACTATTGATGTTATACATCTATACATGCATTGTGACATACACTTTAAATTTAAAATAAAATGATATTATTTATAATTCATTGGTTGTTCTTTAGGTGTATGTTTAAGTGGCTCAGAGTAGTTGTAGCTGGGATTTTTGGTTGCACGTTCAGGGTTTGAATCCGACAGTTTGTCATGTACAATCTTTTAAGAAATGAGGTACAGCTCATACTGTGGACATTTGACCATTCCCGCCATGACTGCAAGAAGATCAATTAATCTAGCTACCCTATCTTTTACTGATATTAACAGAAGTTTAACTATTTCATACTCTCTCATAGTCTCATGACTCGGCTAAGATTGTTCATTGGGTCAGTTTGGAGAAACTGAATTTGAATTCGAAAAACTGGTTTACTTTTGAAAATTTGAGTGCGGGTTAAACAAAATAACCCGAATTATGTAAATGCTAATTTCTTTTATCAACTTTGGTAGATTTAAAAAAAAACAAGCAAACGATTACAATGAAGTGATAGGTAAATGGACAACAAGCTGTGCTGTAACCCCTTTTTGGATAGCAAACCAAATCCTACTAAAATAAATAATATACATGACATAATTAATAAAAAAATGTATGTATCTTTTCATAAAAAGGATATAATATATACCATTCGAATATGCAGATTGAACAAATCACAAGTTCGAATTTTATTTGAAAACCGATATTAATTTTAATTTTTTTGTTTAAATTCAGCTTAGGTCATACAACTTTGTCGTCTGAATTTCTTGATATGCAATTGTCGCTCGAGCAAACGCTTCATTTTCTTTCTTCTTCTTGATTGCTAAGTTCTTTTCCATTTATGCCGAATTCAATGGGAACCACTCATCTAATAAATAAATAAAACTTGATAATAATTATCACCTAATGACGTCAATGCCATTTATGATCAACATTTGCTAACAAAAGCAGTACCCCATCAAGAAGTTCAAGAGATCTATCTCCTTTATTCAATAAGCATGACACATGAAACTGAAGCGCAGGCCCGGCTCATGAGCAAGTATAATCAGGCTGTTGCTTTGGGCCACCAATTGTTAAAGGCCTCCAAACTTAATTTATTTTATATGCACAGATTAATTAGTTTAGGACTTGAGAACCAATAGCATGTTCGGTCTAATTTGTCTATTGCTGAAAAGTTGAATATACACTTTTTTCCTTAAATTTACCCTAATTTTATTCTATTAACCTTTTTTACAATCCCTTTTCTTGCCATTTTTGTTTATTTTTCTTTTGCTAAGCTGCGATATGTAATACACTTAAATAATTTTTTGTTGGTTTTTAGAAAGGCCTTAATATACATTCGAGCTTGAGGTAAGACGGTCCTGCTGAAGCGCCTCGTATGATTAGCCACTTTAAGTCTTTAACACTCATATGACGTTGTATAACCCATGATCATACGGCCCATAGGATTTGTGATTAGTGTATGGTTAGTATGCCATTAGTGTGCATATAGTTTACCTGTTCGAAATAAAATTAAAAAAAATGGGAAAACCGGGTGAATACCTTTGAAGTCAAAACTAGGTGTCCACCCATTTGGGTTTGAGAGATGGGCAAATTGTCCATGGTGTTTGTCAAAGCGTTCTTCTCGTTAAAGAGGTTTCCATTCATATCTTGTTGGCCTTGTAACTATAAATTTATAAATTTCTATCGGATTTAAGTTTCTAGTCTTTTTGTGTTTTGTTAATTAATCCATACATGAATTTGTTAACTCTTGGATCAACTCTTGTAAGTAAAACTACAGAGAAATTAATTAAGGTGTTGATATGAGACCACAATTCTTAATACAAGTAGATGGTCATTATCAAATTTTCACGTGAACTGAAAGCAGGCCCCGTGCTGGTTGATTAAAGATTAGGGTGTCGGGTTTAGATGGTCATAATGGGGTTCGACCCACATGGCAAACCCTTGTCGTAATGTTGTTTGAGAAGCATGTCCATACAAATGCCATCATAACCTTATCTACACAAAAGGTGGAAAGTGACATGAAGATTCTTGTGGTTTTGATTTCTAGTTTGGTTAAGAGTTGTTGGCATTAGCCAATAATACAAGTGAATGGTTGATATGATCAAACATACATGAACCTTGCCTTCCTTTTTGTGACTTTGTTTTGATCTTACAATTTATAATGAGATTTGAATTCTAAATTTGCAATCATTCATATGCAACAAGATTAGGCTTGTGAATTTGTTTCTTAAGATTTAGAATTTGAACGATTGAATACTTTATCCGTAAATCATATCACATTCTTTTTGGCTTTATCGTCATCAAATAAAATATGTCTGTTGTTCATTAGGGGCGCCGTATAAATTAAGTTACTTTTTGGTTAGAGAAAATTATAGTGGAATCTCAAGATGAAAATTAGGATTGTTGATGGTCGCATTGGCAATATGAATCATAATCGCTTAATAAGTTATGATCTGGATTATTAAAATTCAATTTGTTTTAAACCACTACCACCCACACGAGTGCTTCACTCTAGACGGAACACTCTCCTATCCATGTATTTTTGCATCCTTATATAATAGTAGAGGTGTCAATCGTGTAGGGTTGATGGGTTTTGGGTTAGCTGGTTGGCGTGTTGAAATTCTTCAACCCTAACCCAACTCGTTTATACATTCGTGTCGTGTCGACCCATTTGAATTCGTGTCGTGTCGACCCATTTGAATTCGTGTATCGGGACAACCCAATTTACGTTTATTTACGAATTTGAGTAATACCTAGCGACTTAATAGCAATGTAAACAATTAATTACTCTTATTCATATAAAATATGCCAGTAATTTGTGATAGATCTAATTGTTTTTTGTTTATTTATCTCTCATTTTCAATTAATAAACATGGGTTTACATATTTAACTCAAGATAAGAACAAACGAATAGAAATAATTAGAGAATAGATGATTAGAACTAATAAAATAAAAAATGTTGGAAGTGAAGGGTAGTTAAAAGTAGTTTAAAAAGAAATGAGTTTTACTTAAATATATATAAAAAATTAAAATCTAAGTATTCAACTTTAAAATTTAGCAATTCTGATCTCTAAAATTAAATTATCAACTTCTCTAAAATTCTTAAATGAGTTAACAAGTCAACCCATTTTTTAACAGACCATGTTTGGGGGGGACCTATTTTTTAAACTGTGGTGTTTGGGTTGACATGTTTAAGAAAACAAGTCGTATCAGCCGACACAAAACCTATATTATTTTCATGCCAGGTTCATCGAGTCGTGTCAGGATTGCCGCCACTGCTATATAATATGTTCATTTAACATACTTTCTTGCCTCATTTTCTCTCTCACTTTTTTTTTGAACAAGCCTGTAATAATGCATGCACGTCTAATTTTTTATGAAAGGTCTAGATAAGTAATTGTGCATTTTTAATATTTTAATATAACTTTGTTGGAGATATTATCTCCAATATAATATGCTTAAGAAACGAATAAGAAATAAACACTAATTTAAATAAACTTGCTTTGGATTTCTTGTTCATAATATACAAAGCGACACCCATTTTGTTCTTAATTGCCTTCAATCCTATATATCTATTGGTGGTGCTACCTTTTGGGTGTTGGGTTGGCATGATACAAATCTTTTTCGAGTTTTGTTTAGAGCATATGACAATATTTTTGTACGAAACCAATCTTTTTTTTGGTGATCAAACCCATTCGTATTAGAAAAAAAAATGAACTCATTGTCTATGAAAATTTTAGTAACTAATTTTTGTTTTTATAAAATCTTTAACTAAATGTTTAAACAAAAAATTATTAGAAAAAAAAAAGATAAAACCCAATGAGCAATGACCCATTTAAAAAAATTAAATTGTCTTGTTAACAATTCTAATCCAATGGGCAATGGCCCAATTTGAATTTTTGAGCTAAGTAAATAAAATAAACCTTTGACCAAAATCTAATTAATTTATTGGAAAATTTCCAAATAGCCCATTAATGTTGAGAGATTCCAAATTTGTTTATGAAAAATCATTTTCCGGATGTGTTCCTCTTCTAACGGTATATTTTAAATAATATAGAACCTTTTACATTAAAAGTTATAAAATAAAAAATCAAATATAAGTAAAAATTAGTTATAATAATAGAATATTAAAAAAACAAAGAAGATGCTAAGCACATCTTTGACTATGTGTTTGGATGACAAACACATCATTGACTGTGTGTTTGGAGGCCTAATTAGCACATCGTTGACTATGTGTTTGAAGGCTCAACACAGTTAACTATGTGTTAGCTAACTCGTCGGAGGGACTACCTAACATATCGCCGACAATGCATTAGAAGAGGACAAATCTGGAAAAACGTTTTTGGAGAGACAAATTTGAAATCTCTCTTCATCAAAGGGCTATTTTTAGACTTTTCTATTAATTTAATTGATTATAGAATTAGCAAATTAACTGATTGATGATCGATATTCTTCCATCCGCTCCATTGTTCAATTTGAATTTAGGATTCCTGAGTACCCCTTTGAAATCCAATCGAACTTGACAATGATCGAAATCAATGATTCAAAGGTTAGTTTGTCTGTAACATACGAAAGTTCAAAACCATAATACATTAAACAATTTCGGATTTTGATGACTAGTATTATAAGTGTGATATATAGTAATATAAATTAAACCCAATCAACCGTTAATAATAAATAACCGAACTGTTTAAATAATAATAATAATATTGGATTTAAATTGTAAAGTGAATTCAATTTTGTTGGAAACTCAATTTGTTATTTAATCAATTAAGTAACTAATACAATAAAATATTAAAATATATAGATCATGATAGAATTCTCATAATTTCAAATCAATTATTAAACTCAATCTGCTGTAACTAAATCGCCTAAAGCTACGGACGGGATTTCGTTTCCCTTATCTCGGATGTTTAAAACGCCATATAAAACGCTTACAAGTCCTTATTCGATTACGGGATCGATCGTCAGTTAGTTCTCTAAATCCCTGTGTTCCGACTTCTGTTCCGGGGGGAGCCGCTCGCTGTTATTTTCTAATCAACGAACCAGCCTCGTCAGGCGGCATGAACCGTCGCGCATGTGTGTGCTTCCACCGATCTTATTCCCTGATACTGAGGTAAGGGCCGTCTTTGTTAATTGTTTGTTGTTTAAATAATCTGGGTTAATATATTTCTTGGGTCTCATCCGATTCCGGCGACCGGTGACGAAGAAGTTAGACAAATAATTCTTTTGTACTCACGTCATGAATTATTGTTACACCACTAAACATGTACTACCTTTCTTTTTACTTTTATTGGGTATTAGTGGCACATTGATTTTTATTTTAATATTATGGAAGGCTGCTATGTCAATTTATAAACTTAATATTATGATTATTATTATGAAAGTCCAAACTTAAAATAAACTAAAATATCAACCATATGTAAGGATAAGTCACCAGATTACAGAATCTTGAAGCCTTTGTCGCCGGAATATGTAACAACTCTACAGTTTAGATAAATAAGTAAAGTTCATAAAATTAATTCGATCTCATAGTTGTTGAAGACAAGTCAACTTGTTTACTTATGCTCATTATTTAAGGTACGGCTTCTGTTTTTGTTTCCTCGTAGTATTAATTATACTCCGTTACTTCGTAGTAGGGTTTCTGGTTTCTTTTACTCATAGTATAAATTCTAATCCGTTACTTTGTAGTACGGACTTTCGGTATTTTATATGTTAACATCACCTAGTTGTCTCTATCGATACGACCCGTTTGGTCTTTGGACATTTTATACGTCGTCAACTTTTTATTTAGTTTTGTGTGGTTTCAATCCGTTTTGGTTAGAGATACTTGTAGCATGCAATAGATTTATAAATTCGTACTCATTATGGCATGTTCCTATGGATAATAATATGAATTTATGTTAATATGTTATATGCTAGGAAGTTATATTGCCTTTCATGTTTAGTACTCTGTTACCCGAGCACAACACTTTTAGTGACAGTGTGTTTTAAAACTTCACGGCGTCTCTAACTAGTACTTTGGCCGTTTAGGGGCGTATGGATCGATCCTAGTTCAGTTATACGTTACACGTTATATGTTATATGTTTTGGTTCTGGGTACTCCTTTAATTACGCGGCTTATTTTTTTTGTAACGTCAATTGTCGTGGAAATCAGCCACCGTTACATGTTTAGTAATACGTTTAGTATCGGTTTTTGTCATATGTTCTAAAAGTATCAAATTTCGGTATAATACTTTTTTGGGAAGATAGATTTTGTTATTATTTTGTTTTTGCTCATTCGTCTTATCGTCATTACTATTGTTCTTTCCGTTACTGGGCAATTTTTGGCTCAGCCGTATTTTCTTGTTTGTGTTTGTCTTATTTGTTGACAGGTAATTCGGGAAATCAAGGAAATCAGTGATGAGAGTAAAAATGAAGTTCAAGAATAAAGACTAGCTTTGTCTATTTTCTTTTATTTTAAATTTTAATAAATGAGACTTAGGATTTCTTTCCGTCCGATTTAACTCGTTGGTTGTCCTTGGATTCTATTTCTTTCTTTTAAATGGATTGCGTTTGGTTTATGATATCTGTAATGGTGACACGTCAGTCTTTTCCGGGTTGGGGTGTTACATTGTCTCCCTAAGATAACAAGTTTGTCTCCTTGGGTACATCATCCGAAGTAGTGTACTTATAGTCAGAGAAGACTTGAGCGCCTGAAATCGTACCTAAAACTAGTAGTAGGAAAGAACTCTAGATCGTTGCCAATCTTTTGCTCCTTGTGTGCTTGTTTTTGTTGTGTATTAGTGTGTGTGCTCACGTCTCTATAAAAGTACTTATTGCCTTATTGGCCTATCTCAAATGGGCCCTAACTATCTTATTTTGTAAAGTGTAAAGTATTGGGTTATCGGCCTATCTCAAATGGGCTCACGTGTCTTATTCTATCTGTAAAGTACTGTGGTTGGTAGGTAGCTTGGGTGTGGGCCTGCCTCAAAGGCTCAAACGAAACGAGTATAAGCCGTGTTTACTTGTTTCTTCCAGAAGCATGTTTGAAAAGGACTTTAGATCAAAGTACATACGTGTCACTTTCTATTCATGTATGTTTTTTAAACTATTGTCTAATCATTATATTGTAGTTATTATTAATGCATGGGGACATAAGTTGATACGCGTAACGATCTTGTTACCAGAAACATAAATTATGTATAATGATGCATATAGCATTATTTTAATTTTATGACATTTTAAAAAGATACAATATAGAAAGACAAAATAGTATTGTTAACGTGTATACACTCTAGACAGATCATAAACTGATAATAGTTGTGAGAGATATTGGGTTTTAGGGCTGGCATATCGTGTATACCCGTACATGATAAGACACGGACACGAAATGTGTATACTGTACATGACGACACGAAAACTTATCGTGTACTCGTATTCAAAACACGAACACGAACCTGTTACTACCTGGTATACACGATAATACACGATAAGAATTGTTTAGAAACACATATTTGACAAACTGTTTAGTGAAATCTACTTAGAAACACATATCTTATTAAGAAGGGTTAACGATGAGGTAGCAAGCTGTGACGACCGGTGGAAGCACCGGTTGTGACGCTAATGGCCGGAGAGGGAATTTCGTGAGTTGTGACGGCTGAGAAACAGAGAGGGAATGCCGTGAGTTGTGAGGGAATGTTTTAGTAAGAATTGTTTATAGAAACGCATAGTGAATCTACTTAGAAACACATATCTTATTAAGAAGGGTTAACGATGAGGTAGCAAGTTGTGACGACCGGAGGAATTACCGGTTGCGGCGCTGATGGCCGGAGAGGGAATGTCGTGAGTTGTGACGGTAGAGAAACAGAGAGGGAATGTTTTAGGAAAGTAGGGTTTAGGATAACTTATATATATATATATATATATATATATATATATATATATATATATAACCGGGTACTTAACAGGTAAACAGGCATTCTACCTGTTTAGACAGGAAAATTAACAGGTAAATTCGTGTCTACCTGTTTAGTACACGAAACATGTTAAGACCTTACATGTTACCTGTTAAAGTCGTGTAGATACGTATCATGTATTCGTGTCTCGTGTATAAATTGCTAGCCCTATTGGGTTTATAAGAAAGATTTTGTCTTAAATACTTATAACACGTTCTAAACATACCAACTGTGAATAAGATAAACATCACACAGCTAATCGTGTTCATCAACCAAAAATCCTTGAGACACAAGAGTCACCCTTTTCTAAGACGGTCTCATAAATGCATCAAAAGTTGATGTAAATCGCGACAAAGACATGGGCCACGGGAGCAGTTGATAGGTGTGTTTTACCATCTAACTTTTTGTTTATATATTTAACATATAATATGTTATTTAATTAATTTATGAGAAATGAGTAGTATTAAAAGAAATATATGATAATAGAATGCCATATATTGTCTACTCGCCCCACCAATTAGTATGCTAACATTGGTTTTTCTAACACTGTATTGATGTTAAAATTATCCTCTGGATTTATATAGTAATATTGTGTCATGCAGTGTTAACTAGACCCTGACTCTACACTCATTGAAGCCACCTGAGTTTGCTGTGGTTCAAGATAATAAAGGCTTCAGCGAATTATCTGGGTTTTTTTTTCCTAAAAAAACAAGAATATAAATTAAAAGATTAAAGTGCTAAAGTATTGAATAAAATATAAACTATCTATAAACAAAAAAACTTATAATTTTTATTACGAAACAAAATGATACAAAAAGCTCATATAACTAAAAAAAAAGCCCATGTAACTAAATTTGTGCAAGGAAATAAAAGCCTATGCAATTAAAAGAACTAGGGCAAAATCATCTTCATCATGCAGACCTGCACTTCCTCCTTCATTTAGCTTTAACTTTGATTTATTTTTTTAATAACAAAAACAGTCACATTTAACCATTTGCAAAACATCCAACATCTCCAACAGCGTGAGCTAGCTTGCGGAAGCCCCATCACACCTGTGTGTTGTGGTGTGCGTGACCAACGTGTCATCCTCTTCGCGGACCATAACAGCTAGCCTAAACGTAAATAACAGCATTAACAAAAGATTTACAACACCCTAGAGAAGAGTAATATATATAAAGTATAAAATTACAAAAGAACAAACTAAAACGGAAGCTAACACCACCTATGCTAAGAAAACTCGCGTAAATCAGATCTAGTTTTAATCCATTTAAACGAAAAGAGCATAATGTCATCTGCTTTCTTTAGAGGAAATTGGGTCTCCTTTCTTGAAGAGCTTCCCATATTTCGAGGATGTTTGGGATTCCTTATTCCAACCTTCTTATAACTTTTAGCAAAAAGTTATGAGTCATCAAATTGTAATTTTGTAACTTATGTCCTCTCACATCTTTTAACTTTTGGCAAAAAGTTGAGTCATCAAATTATAATATGTAACTTACGTCTCACATCTTTTAACTTTTTCAAACGCCTTATATAACTTATTAATTTTTTGAAAAAATTATAAGTTATAAGTAGGGTAATATAAGCAATCCTGAACACCCCCTTCGTTAAGAAAACCAAAACCATCTTTAAGTTTGTCTCGCTTCTTGCATCCCACAAATCTTTAACCGTTAACTGAATTCTATATCCCATTACGAGGAGGCGATAGGGCAATCCACTCCATGTTCAAATTCATCTTCAAATTTATACAAAGAATCTGCTTTCGAAAAAGCGGTGGTCGACATCCACTTGCTTAGAAGCACAAAATTGACAACTGATATAAGAAACGACAATGCATCTTAACACAAGATTATCAAGGAAAGGATCTTGTTTCTCATTGTTCTTCAAACGAAACAATTAATTTTAAGGGGCACCCATGTCTTCCATTTAAAGTCTCTATATGAATTAGCGATGTTCAGATTGCACTGCATAAACTCCCGAGACATCCCTTTCCATCTTCATCGATCATTCAAATCAGTAAGGTCGAATTCACTTAATTTTGGTTTTTATTCCATGTTTACTACATAAAAATGAAAACATCTAAATACAGTGGCGGAACCAGAAAATTTTTTCTATGGGTTTAGAATTTTTCGGTGCTCGGTCCTTTCTGGCGTCAAGGTTTTCGGACCCAAAATCAAAATTAATAAAAAAGATATCACATATTATAATTGTTTCCTATACATTTCATGTTTTGAAAACAATTTATAACACCTTTAATCGTGACTTAAAACAAGAACTCATTTTCAATATAACAAATGCAAGCATCGTATATGTAGTCGTCACCCATCTAATTACGCAAAATCAAAAAAAGATTCGTCGTGAGGTCTGGATCGATTAAAGGCTCATCAAAGAAAGAGTCAGCCGGCCGGCCGTTGTTGTTGTCTGGTTCAAGTGCGGCAGGTAAGGCGTTGGTTGAAGCCTTGAGGCGAATTGGCGAAGACGACGAGATGGATGGTCATTTGGTCGATAGAAACATAATTTGTCGGTTGCTAAGGCGATGGATGTTGATTTTGTTCTTTTATTTAATTTTTACTTAGATATTATGTTTAAGAATGTTAATTGAGTTGTATTTACTAGACAATTCTATGAATAATTTGGAATTCTTTTTTTATAATCTATATATGGGTAATTATTGGTTCATTTTATAATGTTTGTTAGCAATTTAACTTTTTATATATTATAAAAAAATATTTGTTACTAAATAAATTTTAACTAAGATTTTTATAATTAATGGATTCGGATACTTTTTTAGAATGACAGTGGGTTCACTCGTCGAAAAAGAACGGGTTCGCTCATTGGTTCAATACTATAGGTTGTATGTAAACCGAAAAAAGATCGGGTTCGGCCGAACCCGGTCACCACAATGTGGCTCCGCCACTGTCTAAATAGAGGAGTTTATTCAGAAGTAATGTTGTTTGAGAAACCATTTTCACAACTAAGTATGGGGCTAAAAAGTTTTAAAAAATAATGCAATCTCCGTTAGTAACAGAAACTTGAAGGAAACCCGTGGGGTTGGTCACGGTATGTAAAGGAATGTAAGACTAATGAGAATGTATAACTCGCCGTTAGTAATAGCGACTTATGTTATGTTTTTGTGAAGCTACTATTAGCAACGGAAATTTATGCGCAAATTACCATGAGCAGTGAAAATTTCTGACAAAGTATAGTCATGTCAATTCTTTCTTTTACTCACTGGTGGTTATAGATGAATGAATAAACTTTTAGGCCGTGAAAAATAAATGCAAGCATGTATTAATTGTTTAAAGAACCCATAATGGCATTTAACGAATAAAATGTATGCATGTGTTTTAAACTTTTAATATTTTTAATAATTCCACATAACAATCAATATAAGCAACTAGTGTGTGGGGGGACCAGTATTTCAAAAAACTCACCACAGTATTCCATAACTTTTCTACCATCACTTTATTACTAAATTCTTGTTTTTGCAAATTTATGGTTACTAATGGTGATTTGCGACACTAGTGGACCTTAAACAACGATTTGTTGTTTCTTAGTAGAGGGCATAAGATGGATTATGTTTTCATGCATAATTTTCACACACGTATGAAAACACCAATCCATCGCTCAGCTTACCCTTCCCTCTCTCGAAAGCACGCTCGAGTTCCAAAGTAAATCCCGAATCCAAATCCTCCGCCTTGATCAACTGTTGGATTCCATCATACCAAGCAACTTTTAATAGAGTGTATAGCATAAATAGGGGTGAGCAACTTAACCGCCATAACTGTTAAATCAAACCATAACCGACATAACCGAACCAACTTTAACTGATAACCGACATAACCAGTGGGTTGGTTAATGAATTTTTAAAAACCGTCAAATACGGGTCGGTTTTGGTTAAAGATAATTCCAAAACCGCCATACCCGAACCGACCCATTTATTTAGCCAAAAATATGTTTGGGATTAACACCAAACATATTGTTGGATTATATCATTTTAAAGTTTTTGGTTTATCGTTTGTTATCAAATTAAGTTGAATTTCATTGTTCAATTATTTAATATCATTCTTTTTTTTGAACATTTGTTATTAATATTGTGGATTATATACTTTGTAAGATTATGTCATGCCGTTTTTTGTAATAATTGGTACAAAACTTTAGACCAATTACATTGTTTTGGTTGCGGTTAACCGACTCACTGTAACCTACAAAACCGATTAATCAAAACCGCTATAACGGGTCTGTTTTGGTTATGGTTATCTATTAACCGACATATCGGTTATGGTTATGGGTTTGGCTCAAAACCGCCCCAAACCGACCCATCCCCCCCTCTCGGATTTTCGCGTAGTAGAGTAAATGTACCCGTTTTCGTCCAATTTTTTTATGCGTAGTGTAAATTTAGGCGCTTTCGGCCGAAAATTTGAGTCCGCCCCCCATCGTTTGTGAATTTTTGTATACATTTTGAGTCCGCCACCCCTCCCCCAGTGTCTTAGTCCAAGCTTCGCCACTACCCATAAACACCCTTAAACATAAATACAAAGAATTTATCTTTTAAGCTCATGTTTCAACATCTTTTGTCCCTCACAGCTATGTTGTTACTTACATACTAGTTTTTAATGCACATACTCAACACAAAAACCCTACAAAACACTGCATGTGATAGACTTACAAGAATTCGCTAGTCTAGTACAATCCGTATTTAAACTGTTTTCCAAATTTCTAATATATACTTGGATCATTATTAGGTCAACCCTCAGAAAACCGATTATCTTTTTCTGAAACAACAACAAAATTTATCTAACTAGATCATTAAACAACCAACGGGAAGCTGGCTATGCAAAGCTGGTCGTATTTGTGTAACATGTGAAATATGTATGTCGTATTCGTACTCATGTGTTTCAGTTTTTTGATGTTTTCGGGCTAAATATTTTTGTTCAATCCATCGACCTGTGAAAACGACTCATTTAGCACCTATAGGGTTTAATCCAGGAAAAATGGGTGTGCCAAATCGGTTAACAAGTCAAAACAAGTTTGCTATCAACTTGCACCATTATGAAAAAACAAATCATTTAGCGTATAGTTAGCAAAACTGAAGGATTTGAAGTAATCCTCATAATCCCATCTGTGGAGGTAAAGTCCTAAATAACCCGGTACGACCTTTTACTTATTATGTTGTACATTATATTTGTTATATTATTATTGTTTACTAACCAAGGCCCAAAGGCTGGGGGCTTGTGGAGGTAACCCCTAACCGGGCCTGGCCCAATACGGTTAGGGTTTCATGATGGTTGCCATGAAGTTCCTATAAAAGGGGTCTTTTATCTTTCATTTGGGGATCCTTGACCTTCACATATATTTTTTGTGTCTATAAACAAGAGGAAACTCTTAGCAGTCACCCCAGTCCCCCCATATTTCCATGGCAGATCTCGAGCTACCGGAGAAGAAGACGAAGTTGTGGTTCGTTCATCTCGAACACCGAGGAACATCGTCTTGAATCAGGTCAGATTCATTTCATGTTCCTTCACCATCATATCAAACCAAGCAATTCAATCTTCTTACAACATGGATTAAATCTATATAACTTTGTTGATATTTAAATTATTTGATAAAAACAGATCTTCAATAAAAAAAATACAAAGACTTCGAGGAAAAGTTAACAATAATTTTGTTAGGTACAAAATTCTAGTTTCACATGGCCACATGTTTTTCGTGTCCGGTTGCTTTCTTCTCATGATTAACTATCAAACTCAATTACAAAAACAAGTTAGGAATTGAATTGATTAACAATGTAACATTCCCAGAGAATAAACGAAGTATTCTTTCCCATTTTGATTAAAGCGTAATTAATTTGTACGAGAAGGATGTGTATGGTTTGAAGGTATCAAGTTCGAAAAGAATGTGATCTTGGTAAAACTGTATTGCCATGAAACCAGTGGTGGGTCTATAATTTTTCGTCAGCAACGACCAAAAACAAGTACGGTTAGGTCATATTGGATCGGATAAAAAAATTACGTTACTTTGTTTGGAAAAAAATCAAACTTCCATCATACAAATCAGAATGAATCATTCCAACATTTTAATATGACCAACTTTCTTACTTTTGTAATGATCCTTCATTTCCAATCTCATCTTCATATGTCAACAAAAACACCCTAATGGCTCACTCCAACTCATCCTCCATCCCCATATTTTTAGAGGAAAACACTCGGTCCCCCATATTACCCTCATATCTATTCTAGTATTATTTGTGAGTGTGTGAGTGAAAGAAAGAAAAATTATAATTAAAAAGGGAATAAAAATGTATTGCTTAATTGAATAAGGGATATATATTGCTTAATTGATGGGTTGTTAAAGGTTTTAGAAACAGGCCTGGCTCCGAAAAGGTAAAAAAAATTTTGGGGCAAAGGTGAAAATTTTTTTTGGCTTTAAATAAAATGAGTATTTTGTTAGGTTTAAACAATTTAATTTTTATATGGGCTTAATTGGTTATAATTTAGGTTGTGTAAAAAACTTTTGTATAAAAGTATGATTAAACATGTCTCAAATGAGACTAGAACCTATAACCTTTTGGTTGGGAGTAATTCCTCTTTGTCACTAGCCAAGCTAATGTTTATGCAAATGAGTTTAAACACTAAATATACATACATATTGTTTTAATAAAAATACATATAAATTTTTTTAAAAAAAATTTGGTCTAGCGGGGTGTCGGGCCTGTGGCCGTCGACCACCCAGCCCCCCCCCCCCCCCCCTTTTGGGCGGCCCTGTTTAGAAAATGTTGTGTTTTAGTTAAATTATAGAGATTAGCATGGAGGGTGGAATGCAAATGCTTTTATATCTATGTTAAGTATGTTGTGTCTAACCACTTAATGGTCAAGGTAGATTTTTGTGTTAAACGATTGCCTATGTTAAATTCTTGAGAGAAGAATCATCAAAGAGATGGTTATGTAGTGACAAAAAAGCATATGAGACGATAGCGATAAGAAGTGCGTCAAGGCTAAGAGAACATATATGTGCCTAGAGCGAATGTGATTAGAGCGAGAATAAAGAGTACGTAACAACGATGAGAAATTAGAATGAAGTAGACTTGGCATATGGGATCAACGTGAGAATGGGTAGCATGCAAGTGGATGGGTGGATGAGGTATGGAACAATTTCCAACCTCATTCATTGATTTTTGGCAACGGCTCTCTTTCTCTACCATTGATCATTAACCAAACAACCTAACTTTACCATCATCTCATTCCTTTGTTCTTTAATTACAAATAAGTATACACACACACTTAACTTTCTAAAACTTTATTAATAAAAGTCAAGAAAACTAGACGGTTATTGAGCTACCATATGAGAAAATGAAGTATATGTGGTATCCTATAATACTACACTTAAAAGAAATCGGGCTCGTCTCATTTAGTCTGTTCAGAATAGATAAATAAATAAATAAATAAAATTTAGACTCGTGTTAATAAAAGTTATGAAACAAAATTGAGTTCATCACTTGTTAATGAATGAGAAACTTCAATAGTTGGAAAAGCCTAATACAAAAGACTTTGACAAAACCTATTTATATTATTAGGTCATTTTAGCTAAGGTGGTAAGTTAGTGACTCGGTAAAGTTTGAAATTGATAAAAAGAAACGTAACTACTATCATAAACTCAAATCTTGTGGTACTTTCGTCTTGATGCATCTAGAGGTGCACAAATCGGGTTCAACTGGAAAACCCGAACCGGTTCGAAACCGGTTTTTTCACACCGGGTTGTAAAATGGCACCGGTTCCAATCAAGAACCGGTTCGGTTCCCGACCCGAACCGATGCCCAGATATGCTAACTTTTAAGAACCGGGTAGGGTATGAACCGGAACCGGTTTTTAAAATATCATAGCCGTTAGGAACCGGTTCCAACAGCTATATAGCCGTTTTTGACCGTTGGAACCGGTTTTTTAACTATAAATAGGTTATTTTTTTACTCTAAATAGCAAGGTTTGTTTGTGTACTTGTTAAACCACTTCCAAAACTATAAAACACACTCCAAACCACAATTAACCTTAAACCGACAACAAATGGCAACTAATGATGACGTTGTTATGGTGATCGAAACAACAAGATGCCCCGATGTTTGGGTTCATTATGATTTGTGTCTCATGACCGACTCACATGAGTTGGCACGTTGCAAATATTGCTCGAAGTTTCTTAAAGCAGGGTCCAACTCGACATTACGAAAACATACGAATAAGTATTGTCGAGAGAAAAGAAGTTTGGAAGCTAAAAAAACGGAAGTGGGAGAGTTGTCCGGCTCTACAACCCAAAAATAAGTATTTCCGGATTAAAACGACGGACTTTGTTTTTTATGTTTTAGTTGTTATGTTTAGTATCCTTTATGTTTTAATAATGTTTGTAATAGTTATTTTTTAAATAAATAAAATGTTCGTCGTTATTAAAAAAGTAACAAAAATTAATCATGAGTAACAAAAGTAATTATAATAAAACAAATCAAAACTAAATATTAGTTGAACAAGTTACAAATAATTTTACCAAAACAAATAATTACAACTCTTCTTCGTCTTCATTCTCGTCTTCACCCTCGTCTTCGTTATCGGAAGAAACCCCGTCCTCCGCCTCCTCATCATGAATATGACGCTCTATTGGTATTTCGTCTTCAAAGTTCGCCTTGTGTTGTACACGATCCACCGCATCCAAATGGTCCTTTAGGCAAATGCAAACCTCTAGAGACTCGGGAGTTAGTTTTGTTCTTCGCATAGATAACACCCTCCCACTAAGAGAAAAAACCGATTCGGAAGCAACCGTTGAGGCTTGTACGACAAGAAAATCACGAGCCATGGCGGATAGAATGGGAAATTCGTTTTGTTTACCTTTTGTAAGGCCCCGTTACCGGTAACCCTACTTTCATGTTGGATTTACTCATAAACACAGTTCTAAATATCAGAGTTAATTAAAAACTTTACGCGGAATATAAAACTTTCATAAAACATTACATATCGATTCATAATCATGTCTTAAAACATTCCTCTTGTCTTTCAAAATCAAAACATAACTTAATAAACATATCAGATCTTCAGATGCCAGGCTTTAGTCTTCTGCCATGTGTCCTCCACTCAAGCCAGCTGTCTCAACCTACTCACCTGCGTGCATACTAAAAGTCAGCTACGCTGAGTGAGTTCTAGTTAATCATACAATACCATGCAATACCATATTACATACATACGTACTTAACCTCATAACTTTCTTTCATACACACATAAGTACTCATGCCTTCATTCTTACTTACATACTTTCTTTACATTCATAATCATACGTTTTAAAGAGCCTTTCGCCCTATAACCTCACAGATATTATAAGGGTCTGGTCCCTAACATCACAGATATTATAAGGGTCTGGTCCCTAACATCACAGATATTATAAGGGTCTGGTCCCTAGCATCACAGATATTATAAGGGTCTGGTCCCTAACATCACAGATATTATAAGGGTCTGGTCCCTAACATCACAGATATTATAAGGGTCTGGTCCCTAGCATCACAGATATTATAAGGGTCTGGTCCCTAACATCACAGATATTATGAGGGTCTGGTCCCTAACATCACAGATATTATTAGGGTCTGGTCCCTAACATCACAGATATTATTAGGGTCTGGTCCCTTGTTTTCGAATATTAGTAGGGTTCGATTCCCTCTTCGTTACCATACAACCATACATCATACCTCGAGTATTATTAGGGCTCGGTACCCTTTTCGTAACCATACAACCATACAACCGTTATTTCCTTCTTTTATTAACTTTATTACGTTCATACACATAAACATACATATCATACTTGCCATATTTATAACGTTACAACCTGACAGTACGTGCAATATCCGAAGATCGTTCACGTACCATCAAGCAATCATTCATACATATCATACTTACCATATTTATAACGTTACAACCTGACAGTACGTGCAATATCCGAAGATCGTTCACGTACCATCAAGCAATCATTCATACATATCATACTTACCATATTTATAACGTTACAACCTGACAGTACGTGCAATATCCGAAGATCGTTCACGTACCATCAAGCAATCATTCATACCTATCACATATATCACATATGGCATACACTTATCACTTAGGATAAATGTATTAACAACACATCAAGTATGCACACAGCCCCGAGAACATAACAAGGAATGGGGCTAGAAACTCACCTGGATCCTGTTACGCTCGCCGTTGATCGTAATTCCTTTCTTTAACTGGGCTCGGCTAACTGTATAATATTTACACATATCAATTAACTACTACTTCTCGTTTTGTATTTCTATCTATATATGACCCACAACGAACGGGGGTCCGGGGGCAGCGCCCCTGGCAGCGGGGGTTCTAGGGGCGGCAGCCCCTAGCGGGGTCCAAGGGGCAGAGCCCCTGGCTGGGGTTAAGCTGCCAGGTCAGCTTGGAAAAATTTTATTTTCGATAACTGCCTTAACACATTTTCCATTAGGTTTTTAATTTATTTTCTAAGCGAACTTCACTTTAGGCGAAGTTAAACCTTAGGCGAACTTGGCTTCAGGCGAAGTTAAACCTTAGGCGAACTTGGCTTCAGGCGAAGTTAAACCTTAGGCGAACTTGGCTTTTAGGCGAAGTTAAACCTTAGGCGAACTTGGCTTTTAGGCGAAGTTAAACCTCAGGCGAACTTGGCTTTTAGGCGAAGTTAAACCTCAGGCGAACTTGGCTTTTAGGCGAAGTTACCATTTAGGCGAAGTTGCCATCAGGCGAACTTGGCTGCAGGCGAACTTATCAGGCGAACTTGGCTTGCAGGCGAAGTTCATCAGGCGAACTTAGCTTGCAGGCGAAGTTCATCGCTTGAAGGCGAAGTTGCCCAGATTAAGGCGAAGTTGTCGCGCTGCAGATCTGTTTGCCCATAACTCCTTCGTTTCTTAGCCAAATAACTCGATTTTGGTACCCACGGAATCGTATGATCGGCGCCTACAAATCCCAACCATCAAATCGGCCTAAAATCGACGTTTTAGGGGTCCGATTTGGGCAGTTGTGTTTCGGGTCCGATTAACCCGTCAAATCCTAACCATTTTCAGTAATATTAGCTTTGCGGGATTAGTTCTTACCTTTCCAACTCAGATCTACCAGCACAATCTCGGGTCTCGACTTCGGATCTCGGTCGGTTATGTGTGTGTTTTTGAGTGTGTAAAAGAGAAAGATGGAAATAAAATGATATCTTGGGCTTGGGATGGGTATTTATATCTCTCAAGCCCACGGGCCCAAGGCCCATTCTCATTTAACCCATCTTACGTAATCTAAGCCCATGACCCGTTCCTTACTCGACATTAAATAACTAAAACGTGAAATCACTAAACATAACTTTCTTTTATTTAACATTATAAAAATTTTAGGATGTTACAAGTCTTCCCCCCTTAAAGAGGTTTCGTCCCCGAAACCTAACTATTACATAAACAAACTAGGGTAAAACTTGCGCATCTCATCCTCGACTTCCCAAGTAGCATCTGATCCCTTGCGGTGTTTCCATATCACTTTTACCAAGGGTATAATCTTGTGACGAAGCTGCTTCTCCTTGCGATCAACGATCTTTATCGGTTGCTCGATGTAGTTCAATTGTTCATCAACCTCGATGTCCATTAATGGCACGTGAGACGTGTCATCAGCTAGACACTTCCTCAGATGAGAAACATGGAAGGTTGAATGAATTCCTTCTAACTCATCGGGTAAATCCAGCTTATAAGCTACTTCCCCCACACGATACAAAATTTTAAATGGTCCAATGTACCTCGGACTTAGCTTCCCTCTCTTTCTAAAACGGATAATTCCTTTCCAAGGCGAGACCTTAAGCATCACATAGTCGCCAACGTTAAACTCAATTGGTCGTCGCCGCTTATCCGCATAAGACTTTTGTCTGTCTTGAGCGGCTTTCATTCTTGCTTTGATCTGATCGAACTTTGATGACGTTTCTTGAACCACTTCTATACTTCCCATTTCCTTCTGACCAATCTCACCCCAACACACCGGGGTTCTACATCGTCTACCGTACAGCATCTCAAACGGTGGCATACCAATACTCGAATGGTAACTGTTGTTATAGGAGAACTCTGCCAGATGCAGATGATCATCCCAACTTCCACCAAAATCTAAAACGCAAGCACGTAGCATATCCTCAAGGGTTTGGATCGTCCTTTCAGACTGTCCATCGGTTTGAGGATGATACGCCGTACTGATGTTCAACCTCGTCCCCATAGCTTCATGAAATTTCTTCCAGAACCTCGAAGTAAACCGTGTATCCCTATCAGACACGATCGATAACGGTACTCCATGCTTGGTTACCACTTCCTTGATGAACAAGCTTGCTAACGTTTCTGACGAGATGGCCTCTCGTATGGGCAGAAAGTGAGCACTCTTGGTCAAACGGTCCACAATCACCCAGATGGTATCATGATGCTTAGCTGTACGAGGTAGCTTAGTTATGAAATCCATGGTGATGTGTTCCCATTTCCACTCAGGTATCTCTAGCGGTTGCATCTTCCCATAAGGCTTTTGGTGCTCGGCCTTGACTTGTAAGCAAGTTAAGCACTTACTAACATAATCCACTAC
This sequence comes from Bidens hawaiensis, assembly GCF_021521415.1. Lineage (NCBI taxonomy): Eukaryota > Viridiplantae > Streptophyta > Magnoliopsida > Asterales > Asteraceae > Bidens > Bidens hawaiensis. The sequence continues at coordinate 460,091 of NW_027492645.1, forward strand.
ATCATTCTTCATTCCTGGCCACCAGTAATCTCTTTTCAAGTCTTGGTACATCTTTGTAGCTCCAGGATGGATTGAGTACCTTGACTTATGAGCTTCATCTAAGATTCGACTTCTAAGATCACCATGGCGTGGAATCCACATACGGTCAAATCTAGTTTTAACTCCATGAGTGTTTTCCATCAACTCATCTTGCTGGCCATAAATCCTTTCTTTCTTTATTAACCCTTCGTCTACTAACACTTCTGACTGCACTTTGATGATTTCTTCAAAAAGACTTGAGTTCATGATCAACTTATATGACTTCACGGTTGCAAGGACTTCCTCATTCTTACGACTTAGCGCATCAGCGACCACGTTAGCTTTACCGGGGTAATACTTAATCTCACAGTCGTAATCCTTTATCAATTCTAACCATCTTCTCTGCCTCATGTTCAATTCTTTCTGCTCGAAGAAGTACTTTAAACTCTTATGATCGGTATAGATAGTACACTTAGTGCCGTACAGATAATGCCTCCATATCTTAAGAGCATGCACTACAGCTGCTAACTCCAAATCATGCGTCGGATAAGTACTCTCATGGACCTTCAACTGTCTAGACGCGTAAGCTATCACCTTCCCTCGTTGCATCAACACGCAACCTAACCCTTGATGCGAGGCATCAGCACAAACAACGAAATCCTCGTCGCCATCGGGCAAAGTAAGGATTGGAGCTTGCGTGAGCCTCTTCTTCAATTCTTCAAAGGCTTCTTCCTGAAACTTTCCCCAACTGAATACTATCGACTTTCGGGTCATACCGGTCAGCGGTGCGGCTATCTTGGAGAAACCTTCGATGAATCTCCTATAGTAGCCAGCTAACCCTAGGAAACTTCGTATATCAGTCGGATTCTGCGGAGTCTTCCAATTCGTTATCGCTTCAATCTTAGCTGGGTCCACGGTAATCCCATCAGGATTAATCACGTGACCTAAAAATTGCACTTCTCTTAACCAGAACGCGCACTTCGAAAACTTGGCATACAACTTCTCTTTCTTCAGAGTCTCCAGTACCTCTCTCAGATGCTCAGCATGTTCAGACTCGCTCTTTGAATAAACCAATATATCATCGATGAAGACGATAACCGACTTATCCAACATCGGTCGACACACCCTATTCATCATGTCCATAAATGCTGCAGGAGCATTGGTTAGACCGAATGACATTACGAGGAACTCGTAGTGTCCATACCGCGTTCGGAACGCTGTCTTAGGGATGTCTGCCTCTTTCACCTTCAGCTGATGGTAGCCTGATCTGAGATCTATTCGTGAGAACCAACTTGAACCTTGCAGTTGGTCAAACAGATCGTCAATCCTAGGCAAGGGGTATCTATTCTTTACCGTAAGCTTATTCAACTCACGATAGTCTATGCACATTCTCATACTTCCATCCTTTTTCTTCACAAACAAAACCGGTGCGCCCCACGGAGAAACACTCGGTCTGATAAAACCCTTGTCGAGGAGTTCTTGCAGTTGGGACATCAATTCCTTCATCTCGGACGGTGCTAGACGGTAAGGCGCTTTCGCGACGGGCTGGGCTCCTGGTACTAGATCTATCTGAAATTCTATCTCTCGCTCAGGTGGCAACCCCGGAAGATCCTCAGGGAATACTTCTGGGTAGTCGCGCACAATAGGAACATTCTTCATTTCTTTCGTCTCGGCCGTAGCGTTGACAACATACGCCAGGTATGCACCGCACCCTCGCCTTAACAAACCCTCGGCTTTTATCATCGAAATGACATTAAGCCCATAACTCTCCTTATCACCATAAATCGTCACCGCACTACCATCCAATGACTTTAACCTTATCATCTTACTTTTACATACTATCTGAGCCTCAAACTCAGACAACCAATCCATACCCAAGACTACATCGAACCCTCCTAAGGCCATAACATACAAAGTAACTGGGAACTCGTGTCCCTCTAACTCTATCTTACAATTCTTAACCATTTTTGTTATTTTCACCGAAGTGTCACTTGCGGTTTCTACTACAAAAGTTTCAGACACTCGGCAGCCTTTCATTTTAGCTAGTTTACTAAACGTCGTAGCTACAAAACTTCTATTCGCACCAGAATCAAATAATACAGAAGCGGAAACATCGTTCACTAGAAACGTACCTGTGACGACATCCGGAATCTGCCTGGCTTGTTCCTGGGTCAGCATGTAGGCTCTAGTTCTGGGCCTAGCTTGATCGGCATCCTTCTTTCCACTACCTCCAGCTACACCTTCAGTGCATTCCCTTGACATATGGCCTGTCTTGCCACATTTGTAACATGCTGGCTTCGCACTGCACTCATTGGCATAATGCCCTACCTTCCCGCACTTATAACAGGCATTCGACCCCATTCTGCATTCTCCACCATGAGCCTTTCCACATTTGAGACAAACATTAGAACTTTTACCCCACTTGCACTCACCACCATGCCTCTTTCCGCAAGTCTTACACGATCTCTTCTCCCACACTTTCTGTTTCTTATCCTTGGAGTTCCATAACTGAGTACCGGGTCGTTTAGCAGGAGTGACCCCTTTCTTCTCTTTCTCTTCGTCCCTTTCCACCCTATCATCCGCGGCCACGTCAGCATAGACCATTTCCGCGAGTCCAACAGCCGAATCAAAAGTAGCAGGTTGAATCGCCCTGACTAACATGCGGACCTTTTGTGGCAACCCCCTCACATAACATTTGATTCTCTTGACCTCAGTGTCAACCATGTCAGGCACCAACCTAGATAGTCGGTTGAACTCCGTGGTATACTCACGATGCGTCATCATACCGGCTTTTAAATTCTGGAACTTCATCTCCGTTCTTTCAACCTCGGCATCTGCACAGAACTTCTTCATTACCAACTCTTTCAAATCTTCCCACTTCATTGCTCCAATCTCATCCTTAGTCTTTCTCTGCTCCACACTTTCCCACCAATACATAGCCTCATCTACGAATGACTGAGTAGCATAACCCACAGCTTGGTCGGGACGGCATTCGCTAATGCGGATAACCTTGTCCATAGCGGTTATCCACTGGAGAGTAGCGATTGCGTCTCCTAAACCAGTCAGCTTTGGCGGGTCACAACCTTTGAAGGACTTATAGCTGCACCCACCTTGTCCTCCTCTCCTATCATCGACTTTCACAGACTTATCCCCACTCGAGGCCCCTCTTTCACCTTCCCCATCCTTTCTACCATCACCACCCGCCCCTTCAGCAGTTCGCTCACGGCTTCCAGCAGATCCTTCGGGATTCAGGTTCTTCACAGCAGCAACTACAGCCTGAACGATGGCTGCTTGAACTGCAGGGCTAAGTTGAACTTCCTCGTTGTTGTTCTGGTCTCCTCCAGCTGCGCTTCCTTCATCTTCGGTGTGGGAAGCTTCTTCCACCGAGGGTTGCCGGACAAGACGAGGCCTGCCACGACGCCCAGCGCGACCCCCAGTTTCAACAAATTCTCCAGCTCCAGCCATTAGTATTCTAAAGGGGAAAACACAAACATCGTCACTCAAGGAACCGTTTAGTACAAGGATGGTAAGGCTAACAGGTAATAACAGTGGCCAGTTGTGATTAGCTGATCACGTTACTTTCCGTGTCCTATACACTTCCTTTTATGAGTCTATTTGTGCTGGTTCTACTTAAGTAGTTAGTCCAATCAACAATCAATTATTCCTATCCGTACCAATCTCATATCTTTTCTTTCTCATTAACATATATCATTTAATCATACCTTTCACCTTTACTGATCTTGCTTGAGCGGCACATGGCATTCTTGAACTGGCATCTTCTTTCTTTTCTTACTTAAATCCCATTCTCTGTTCAAGTTTAAGCATGTAGGATGCTTAAATCTCTTGAACTTTGCTCTGATACCAACTTGTAAGGCCCCGTTACCGGTAACCCTACTTTCATGTTGGATTTACTCATAAACACAGTTCTAAATATCAGAGTTAATTAAAAACTTTACGCGGAATATAAAACTTTCATAAAACATTACATATCGATTCATAATCATGTCTTAAAACATTCCTCTTGTCTTTCAAAATCAAAACATAACTTAATAAACATATCAGATCTTCAGATGCCAGGCTTTAGTCTTCTGCCATGTGTCCTCCACTCAAGCCAGCTGTCTCAACCTACTCACCTGCGTGCATACTAAAAGTCAGCTACGCTGAGTGAGTTCTAGTTAATCATACAATACCATGCAATACCATATTACATACATACGTACTTAACCTCATAACTTTCTTTCATACACACATAAGTACTCATGCCTTCATTCTTACTTACATACTTTCTTTACATTCATAATCATACGTTTTAAAGAGCCTTTCGCCCTATAACCTCACAGATATTATAAGGGTCTGGTCCCTAACATCACAGATATTATAAGGGTCTGGTCCCTAACATCACAGATATTATAAGGGTCTGGTCCCTAGCATCACAGATATTATAAGGGTCTGGTCCCTAACATCACAGATATTATAAGGGTCTGGTCCCTAACATCACAGATATTATAAGGGTCTGGTCCCTAGCATCACAGATATTATAAGGGTCTGGTCCCTAACATCACAGATATTATGAGGGTCTGGTCCCTAACATCACAGATATTATTAGGGTCTGGTCCCTAACATCACAGATATTATTAGGGTCTGGTCCCTTGTTTTCGAATATTAGTAGGGTTCGATTCCCTCTTCGTTACCATACAACCATACATCATACCTCGAGTATTATTAGGGCTCGGTACCCTTTTCGTAACCATACAACCATACAACCGTTATTTCCTTCTTTTATTAACTTTATTACGTTCATACACATAAACATACATATCATACTTGCCATATTTATAACGTTACAACCTGACAGTACGTGCAATATCCGAAGATCGTTCACGTACCATCAAGCAATCATTCATACATATCATACTTACCATATTTATAACGTTACAACCTGACAGTACGTGCAATATCCGAAGATCGTTCACGTACCATCAAGCAATCATTCATACATATCATACTTACCATATTTATAACGTTACAACCTGACAGTACGTGCAATATCCGAAGATCGTTCACGTACCATCAAGCAATCATTCATACCTATCACATATATCACATATGGCATACACTTATCACTTAGGATAAATGTATTAACAACACATCAAGTATGCACACAGCCCCGAGAACATAACAAGGAATGGGGCTAGAAACTCACCTGGATCCTGTTACGCTCGCCGTTGATCGTAATTCCTTTCTTTAACTGGGCTCGGCTAACTGTATAATATTTACACATATCAATTAACTACTACTTCTCGTTTTGTATTTCTATCTATATATGACCCACAACGAACGGGGGTCCGGGGGGCAGCGCCCCTGGCAGCGGGGTTCTAGGGGCGGCAGCCCCTAGCGGGGTCCAAGGGGCAGAGCCCCTGGCTGGGGTTAAGCTGCCAGGTCAGCTTGGAAAAATTTTATTTTCGATAACTGCCTTAACACATTTTCCATTAGGTTTTTAATTTATTTTCTAAGCGAACTTCACTTTAGGCGAAGTTAAACCTTAGGCGAACTTGGCTTCAGGCGAAGTTAAACCTTAGGCGAACTTGGCTTCAGGCGAAGTTAAACCTTAGGCGAACTTGGCTTCAGGCGAAGTTAAACCTTAGGCGAACTTGGCTTTTAGGCGAAGTTAAACCTTAGGCGAACTTGGCTTTTAGGCGAAGTTAAACCTCAGGCGAACTTGGCTTTTAGGCGAAGTTAAACCTCAGGCGAACTTGGCTTTTAGGCGAAGTTACCATTTAGGCGAAGTTGCCATCAGGCGAACTTGGCTGCAGGCGAACTTATCAGGCGAACTTGGCTTGCAGGCGAAGTTCATCAGGCGAACTTAGCTTGCAGGCGAAGTTCATCGCTTGAAGGCGAAGTTGCCCAGATTAAGGCGAAGTTGTCGCGCTGCAGATCTGTTTGCCCATAACTCCTTCGTTTCTTAGCCAAATAACTCGATTTTGGTACCCACGGAATCGTATGATCGGCGCCTACAAATCCCAACCATCAAATCGGCCTAAAATCGACGTTTTAGGGGTCCGATTTGGGCAGTTGTGTTTCGGGTCCGATTAACCCGTCAAATCCTAACCATTTTCAGTAATATTAGCTTTGCGGGATTAGTTCTTACCTTTCCAACTCAGATCTACCAGCACAATCTCGGGTCTCGACTTCGGATCTCGGTCGGTTATGTGTGTGTTTTTGAGTGTGTAAAAGAGAAAGATGGAAATAAAATGATATCTTGGGCTTGGGATGGGTATTTATATCTCTCAAGCCCACGGGCCCAAGGCCCATTCTCATTTAACCCATCTTACGTAATCTAAGCCCATGACCCGTTCCTTACTCGACATTAAATAACTAAAACGTGAAATCACTAAACATAACTTTCTTTTATTTAACATTATAAAAATTTTAGGATGTTACACCTTTCCACCAAGCCAACAAATCAATATTGCGAATTTCGTCGACCGTTGCGCCCTCAACATAGTTTGCTCCACTATATCGACCAAGTTCGCTACTTGGTGTGTTTCCTCTTTGCCTCTTAGATGCCGATTCACGAATCCCATTCATCAAGTTTATAAGTGGGTCATTGCACGGCCTACTAGTTGTTGTTTTTTTCACAAAAGACGATCTCGTGCTTGGACCATACATTTGAAAATAATGGTCATAAAGGTCTTGAAGGTTTTTGTTGAACTTGTCCTTCGCTTCCGTCGACAACTTCGGGTCAATCTCGTGCATACCTAAGTTGTCGAATATTTCCTCAATCGTTGTTTCAACCCCATTAACATTCCAATAGGGGTTTAATGCGGCGGCACAAGTAAAGACTGGCGGTATGTTTTCAAAATATTTTATGAACTTTTCTTTCATCACCGCAACAATATTTTCGAAGAGTTTGTTCTTCTCTGCAAAGCTTTTAAAAACACAAGACATATAGTACAATTCTTGCAAAAGCCAACAACTAGTAGGGTAATAGACTCCCGATAATTTTGTTGTTGACTTTTTGAACACGTCAAGATACTCCAACAAATAACCGACTTGGACCCAAACACTTTCCGGAAACATATCGGCCTCGCGTTCTTCAACAAGATTGTTATGAAAAGCTTGTAAAGTTTGGCGTTGGGCAAAAGCACACTTTAACATATGACAAGTTGAGTTCCAACGGGTTGGAACGTCCCAATTCGGCCCCAAATACTTTCTTTCAACCGACTTGCAATAGTTCTTATATTCAAGATGTCTTCTTTTACCACTTTTGAAGACATCTTGTAACATAAGTCTAAAGTATTTTAAATCATCACAAATGTTTTCATTGTCAAGACCTATTTGAACAACCAAGTTGATGATATGTGCAACACATCGGACATGAAAAAAAATCCCCGAAACAAGGTGGTGAATATTTAATGATAAATTTTTCAGCTGCCTTAGTATTGTTTGAAGCGTTGTCAAACGAAATCGAAAATATTTTATTTCTCAAGTTGTAAGTCGTTATAACTTCATCAAGTAATTCAAACAATTTTTCGGCGGTATGTGGGAACGGGAAGTTTTCAAAAGCGATGGTGCGTTTCATCAATTGCCATGTCACCGGATCAACCCAATGAGCGGTGACACATATGTATGATTCGGGCAACCCGTGTGGTGCCGACCAAACATCGGTAGTTAAACTAACCATGGCTTCTAAAGAATGAAAAGACTCGATTAACTCTATTTTAGCACACTCCCACAACCTGATACAATGACGTCTTAAGGTAGTACGACTTACATGTGTGTATCTCGGTTGTAGAGTTTCGCGAATCAACGACGTCAACTCCGGGTCATCAAAGTGGTTAAACGGCAAACCTCGTTGAATAACGAACTTTGCCATTCTATCTTGAACTTGAGTCGTGTTGTAACGAAATAATGTACCATCTTTACCCAAGTCAATTTGATCGGTCGCGCCAATCCCTTTCAACGCCTTGCAATATGGCTTTTCGATGTGCTTTCTCAAAGTAGAGTTGGAATCGTGCTTTAATATTGAACCACATAGTTTGCAACAAGCCTTTTGATAACCTTCGTCATCCACAACCAAATCCCAATTCTTCCATATGTCTTGGTTGCGGTTATGGTTGACTACCGTAACAACCCTTGGGTCCTCCGTAACAGGAACGGGGGCAACAAAAACACTCTTCTTAGCCTTCTTGTTAGTTTTTTTGATGGGTGCCATAATAATATTTAGTTGGATGGTCGGGTAACGGAACGGGTTTGCTAAAGGAGTAGTATTTTAGTTTGTTTTTGAGTTTGGTGGTGAAATTAGTGGTGGAAAACAAGTTATATATAGGTTTGGGCATCAAAAACCGGTTCCAACGGCTATATTACCGTTGGAACTGGTTTCAACGGATCTATTGTATCTCGAAAACCGGTTCCAACGGCTATATTACCGTTGGAACCGGTTCCAACGGCTAATTGGTGGCTAAAAAACCGGTTCCAACGGCTATATTACCGTTGGAACCGGTTCCAACGGCTACTTTGACTTTTGTTTGACTCTTCAAAAAAAACCCGCCGGAACCTGTTTTTCCGGGTACGAACCGAACCGGTTACAATTAAGAACCGGGTAGGAACCGGGTTGGAACTGATACTAACATACAAATATGAGAACCGGGTACGATTTTCGGGTAGAAAAATATCCAAACCGGGTATTGTACCAACCGGGTTGGAACTGGAACCGGTTCCGGTTCGGTTCCACCAGTTAGGTTCCGGAACCGGTTTTTTTGTGCACGTCTAGATGCATCATCTCAAGATAACGTCGTATTTTTCCAATAACTCTTCTTAATTACTCGTCCTATGTTTTAACTACAAGATTAAACTAAGTATTCAAATAAGAAGGTACGAGAAAGTGAAAAAAGAAAACATAAAGTATAAATAATTGAATTATAAAATATAATAAAAAGGATATGACATTTCCCTTTCTTGAGTACCAATGTACCATGCTTGTTGGCATTTTCTAGAAAACAATGGTTGTATATTAATAAGCTTTCATGTGTATTAATGATCAGCATGTCTGAGTATTGGGGTTTAAGAGTAGGAATGGCAACGGGGCGGGTTTGGGGCGGGTTTTGCTTAACCCGAACCCGAACCCGAAACCAAAAACCATCCCCGTACCCGCCCCATTACCCGTCGGGTTTAATTCGGGGATTCCCCGTTTGGTTTTTTGTACCCCCCCGACCCGCCCCGTCCCCGAACCCGAAAACCCGAAAACCCGAAACCGATAAGAGAATTAGGGATCTTACATTACAGGTGGTAGCCTGGTAGAGTGGTAGGATGAGAACGAGGAGGAGGAGGGTGGTCCGGTGGTGCAGACGGGGCGATTGAGTGGATGGTGATGGTGGTGCAGACGGCGATTGAGTGAATCGGGGGCGGAATGGCGGTGGCGCACTGGTGCTGCAGATTGATGGTGCTGCGGACTGCCGATTGGTGGTGCACTGGTGCTGCAGATTGAGTGGTGCACTGGTGCTGCGGACTGCCGATTGGTGGTGCACTGGTGCTGCGGACTGCCGATTGGTGGTGCACTGGTGCACTGGTGGTGGATTGGCGGTGGATTGGTGGTGGATTGGTGGTGCACGGTGGATTGGTGGTTTAGGTACTGAGACAGTGGACGGCGATTCACGATTGTTAGGTTTAGATTTGAGATTGTTAGGTTTAGGTTTTTAATATATGTATATATATATTATTTTTATTTATATTTATATATATTATATCGGGGCGGGTCGGGGCGGGGGTACCCAAACCCGAACCCGAACCCGAACCCGAAACAATCCCCGAAACAATCTCCGAAACCCGACCCGAAACCGAAAAAACAAAACCCGACCCGACCCGAAATAAGCCGGTTTTCGGGTTTCCCCGTCGGATTCGGGGATTTTTGCCATCCCTATTTAAGAGGTGCGGCATGGTCATGGTCATCAAGATATATAATATTTATTATTGTTTCTTGTTATAATAATCTAACACAATTACACAAATTATAAGCGTCATTTTGTTTGTCTTGTTAAAAAATCATTTAAGTCATTAAGTAACTTAGTTAAATTAAATAATATATTATTAAATTATATGTAATTTAAATATTAAATCAGTTTAAACCAGATAATTAATAACTGTTTCTAGCAACGCTCGATCTAAATTTATTACGCTTGTGTTAATGAATGCCAAAATAGATTTGTATAAAATAATTGTTTCAAAATTATTAGAGCCATATCCGGAAAACAAAAAATTCGAACTGAATCAAATTTGATTAATGAATATTCAAATCAACTTCTCATCCAAACCGAATTTGAATCCTGTCTTTGGATCAAACTTGGATATGTAAGTATGGAACCGAACCGAGCCAAATATGGATTTTTGAATTTTTGGGATCGGATTATTTGAATAGACTGGAATTTGAATAAGTTTATTTCGGTTTTCAAATTTTACATTAAATCCAAATTAAATTTTAAAATTTAAATAAATCTGATTACCGTCTTGACTAACACCTTTAGAAGTTTAGATATAAACATCATTAAAAACTCGTTTTGTTTTGTTGACTTTTTTTTTAACCAAGAACACTACAAATAATGATATCTCAAAACTAAACCCACTTTAATATATTAGCATTTTAATCCTCTATTATTCATGCACATTATCGTATTAATCACCTGTTGGTTTCAATCCGATTAATATTTCCTTATTGTTACAAAGATATAAAAAACAAAACTACAATTGGACCTAGTGTGCTCATTAAAGATTGCTGTTAGAGTTGGCCATTGCCAACTAAACGGTTGACCTCCTCAAAGAAAGCTATCATCTATTTCCCGCACAACTCACATGGGATCATAGTACAGTCAACTTAAATAAACTATATTGTATTCCTAAGGTAATCACAAAGATGTAGTTTTAGTTATACAAACACACAAAAGGTTTGAGTTTAGCATTGTTCTTGAGTTTTATTTGAGATTTGAGATTACCGCGTTATGAATGACCCTTATGATTAATTTCATGGATCTTAAAAGAATCAAAAACTACATTTCTCAAATTTACTTAAGCCTTTCTAATTTTTATATTTTGTATAATCGTTCATTCCTTTTATATTTTTGTTAAATTAGATCCGTGTATATAAATGTATATGGACCAAAATAATTTCTATTATGACCTTGCAACTATGACGAAAGGAAATGTAATAGGGGTGAGCTAGAAAACCGAACTAACCGAATCGAAACCAAATTAGCCGAAAAAACCGCACCGAAAAACCGAACCGAAGCATTAACCGACGGTTATTTTTTGTTTTTTTGAAAGACCGAAATTTCGGTTTCAATTCGGTTATCCATTTTTAAAAAACCGAAAAAAACCGAACCGAACCGATTGACGATGATAAAGATTATCAAGATGATGAGGAATACACTAAACTTTCAAGATAAATAAATAAGATGATAAATGAAGATCGGAACTAAAATTTAAATGCTTTGTAATTTTTAAACTCTATTTAGCAACTTTGTATTCGTATAGTTCAACGTAAAACGTGCCTATTTTTGTTTTTTGAATTCAATATATATGTGGACTATGGTACTCTATCACGTTCTTTTACAAGCTTAAAATATACATTTTCATTTAATTTTTTTTTTTTTGCAATGTCAACACGTAATTGAAAAAAAACGAAAATAACCGAACCGAAAACGAAATTAACCGAAAAATCGAAAACCGAAAAACCGGAAAACTAAAAACCGAACGGTTTGCATATTCAAATAACCGATTACTTCGGTTTCGATTTGAGTTTCGCCAAATAACCGAATCGAACCGAACCGAACCGTGCTCAGCGCTAAAATGTAATGTAAAATTTGCTAAATGAATGAATTTTAATCCGATTCTTTTTTTTTTAGTAACGAAAGCTTTTTAGATAGTAGAAACTTACTAAGGTTTCAAGACAATTATTTAAGATAATTAAGTAAAAAATTATAGTTTAAAATTAAAGGTTCAAGTTATTCTACGAGTGGGGAAAAAAACGAGAAAGCTTTGTAGATAAAAAAAGAAAAAAAACACTAAAAAAATAATGAAAAGTTAGTAAAAAAAATAATAACTCAAAATTTAATAAAAAACCGAAAATTGTAAAAACACAAAAATCTTTACACCGTCTTTCTTGTTCACACACACAAAAAAAAGACACAATGTTGAGGAAAAAAGATCATTATGTTTATTGTTTATTTTCGTAATTGATTGCGTATTTTTCCTGAACATTGTGTTTTTTTTCTTGATATTATTTTTTATTACTTAGCATTGTGTTATTTTGTTCGGTATTACGTTATATTTTGCGACATATTGTATCTTTTTTTATTTATTATTATGTTGTTTGTTCATTTTCGGCATTGTGTCTTTTCGACGTTTCTTTGAGTAGTAATGACGGGGTAACATTTTGGTTTTTAAAATTTTTTATTTTTTATTTATATTTTAAGTTATAATTTTTTAATTATTTTGTTTTTAAATTACCTTTTGTATAACCATAAATTCTTCTCACAAGTAAATTTTAACTTTTCTTTTAAAATAAAATAACTTCCAATGATATTACGAGTAAATTTGATGAGTTATTTTTATTTTATTTTGTTTAATTTGTAAAGGAAATCTTGTTGGTGGTAAACTAAAGCAAGAGAATTTTGTTATGACCCAGGAATAACAGGACTACAGGAGGTTGTGTGTATTGTTTGCAAAATTTAAAACTAATATATTCTGTACGGTCACATGAAACTCAACATCAACTTGTAAATAAAGATAACAACTAGTTACTTATTTTGCACTATTTTCACATATATCGTCTCAATTAAGAAAAAGTAACACGAATAATATAATCACCAAAAATCAATTACAAAACAATATAATATTCCTCTATTCGGGTCAAACCGACCATTATATTATTAGCTACACTTTCCAATTTTTTTAATTAAATACAATATAATGTGGTATACAAAATTTCAAAAAATCCATATATTCTTCATTCATTCATTCCAAGTACATATGCAACGGTTAAGCTAACAATCTGGGAGTCACACGTTGTATCCGCGGTTGTCACCTGCTGCTGCTACCCGCCGTCTTTCAACATACCCCACCAACAATTTAAACACTTCTGTTTCATCTTCTTTTGTTGCCGACGAAAAAGGTAAAGTTAACTCTTTGACTTTTTGACCTTTTGATTGCTTGGATTTTGTGGGAGTATTTAATGTTCTTCTGGTGACTGGTTAAGTTTTGAACTTGGATTTTGGTAGTGTTATTGTTTCTGATTCTGGTAATTAATAAAGATTTAGGTTTGAACTTTAGTTTTGAGGGCTTTCTTCTGATTTGATTGATAATAATATAATATTAATATAGTGTCATGTTTTTGAGATTTTGCAGTTGGTTTCTAACTATTATTAATTTCTTGAATGCAATTGATGAATGATCAAGTTGTTTAAAATAATTATTTTTGGGTTATTATTAAGAGACAAGAACCTGATATTTGGTTGCATTTTGTAATCCAATTTTTTGGGCATAGTTTGGTATTGAAGAGTATGATTAAACCCATAAAACTCTTTTTTAAAATACCATAAAAATAGGATTTTTCTTCAGTTTTGAGGGATGCAGTATATGATTTTTTTATATTCTTGATTTTTTTTTTTTTTTTTTGTGGCTTGATAGATGAATATATTCAAATGACATTTATTTTAATTTTCCATTTTTCATGTGTCTTGATATATTTCCTTGATTTTCAACTTGCATTTTCGATTGATGAATATTGTTATAAAAGTCAAAGAAACTGTTCTTAGACTCTTAATGTGATTTCAAGAAACAAGAATATGATATTTACATGATGTCTATAATCCATATATTCTTTTTGGCATTTTAGCAAGTTAATCTTATGCAATCATCACTTGATTTGTAGGTAGTATTTGATTTTGAAGAAACAAGATGGCTAATCTTTCGGATATTACCGTTTCCGCATCCATTAATAGTTTATCCGCATTTATATTTCTTGTGGCGTTTGCAATTTTACGTCTTCAGCCCATGAACGATCGGGTTTATTTCCCCAAATGGTATCTCAAAGGCATCCGGGAAAATCCGAGCACTGCAGGACCTCTTGTAAAACACTTTGTTAATTTAGATGTTAGAATGTATATAAAATTCTTGAATTGGATACCCGCCGCTTTAAAAATGCCAGAACTTGAGCTTATACAGCACGCAGGCCTTGATTCTGCTGTGTACATTCGAATATATCTTCTCGGGTTAGTACTTTTTTGACCTGTTTAATTTGAACAGATTTTATATGGTTTCATTACTTCTTTTAGTTGTTAATACTATTTTTTTTTTTTTGCAGCTTGAAAATATTTTTTCCTATTGCTTTCCTTGCTTTTGGTGTGCTGTTACCTGTCAATTATACCGGTGGAAATTTCAGTATTATGAGCCTTAGGATGAAGGATTTAACTTTTGAGGAGATTGACAAGTTTTCAATATCCAATGTCCCGCCTGCATCAAAAAGGTCAGAAAAATTTTGCAAACCATCAGAGGTGTCATCAGGGCTGTGAACTAGCTGAGCCGAGCCGAGCCGAGCCAGGTTGGGCTTGGATTGTTTACAAACCGAGCCGGCTCTGCTTGTGTATCTTAACTAGCTGAAAGCTCGAGCTCAGCTCATAAAGAGCTTGTGCTGGCTCGTGGCTTGTCGAGCCAACTCGATTATTTTTTCAAAAAAATTAATTTTATATATTTATACATATTGATGTATATTAAAAGAAAAAATAATATTTTTAACATACACATATGCATAATAAATAAATTACAAAATTTATTATTACTGTATATTAAACTTTGGGATATACTTTTTGGGTTACAATTTATACATTTATTAAAATTTGGGCTTTGACTTAAATGAGCCAACGAGCGAGCTGGATGAATGAGCCAATGAGCCGTGCTTACCTTGGTTCGGTTCATCTTGTCTTGTTTACAAACTGAGCCGACCCGTCTCGGGCTCTGTCTCTGAATTTATGCATTTGACCATTTGAAACATTGATTATATGTTTATCAGGTTAGTTGCACATATAATAATGGCGTATGTCTTCACATTTTGGACATGTTATGTTCTTTATAAGGAATACAAAATTGTGACAGACATGCGGTTGAATTTTCTTGCTTCTCAATATCGCCGCCCTGATCAGTTTACTGTAAGTTTTGACTGCTCATCTATATTTTCTTGATAACATCAATGAGGTTTTTATTATTTCTATTTCTTGTTTAGGTTCTCGTGAGAAATGTGCCCGCGAATCCTGATGAATCTGTTAGTGAACATGTTGAACATTTTTTTCGTGTTAATCACCCTGGTCAATATCTTACAAATAAGGTTCGTTTCAAAAGGTGGATAGTGTTTCTTAATGGTATTTTATACTTAAATTATTTATTTTAACCCAACATGTATATTTATTGAATTTTAGGTGGTGTACAATGCAAATAAGCTTGCAAAAATGGTGAGTCAGAAAAAGGATTTGCATAATCGGCTTATTTATTACACTAATAAATACGAGAGAAAACCGAATAAAAGGCCAACCACTAAGGTTTGCGGCTAAGCATTCTCTAATTCTATATTTTGAGATTTTTAATATCTTTTGAAGTTTATAATTCGTGTTTATTATCTGTATAGACAGGTTTTTGGGGTCTTTGGGGAAAAAAGATTGATGCAATTAATTACTATACCGAAGAAATCGAAAAGTTGAGCAAAGAAGTGAGTATGCATTATTTGATATATAGATTTTTTTTATCTTGCGTCATAATGCGATCGTCAAGTATGTGATTGATGCAAAAGTGATATGTCTTGACCCGTTACCCAGCCCGTTTCGTCCGCTCTCTTTGTCACCTCTCAACTGTGTATAGTTTTTTACATCTAATAATTCTATATACTAGGAAGTAGCAGAACGAGAACGGGTGATTAATGACCCGGAAGCCGTGGTCCCAGCTGCATTTGTGTCATTCAAATCACGATGGGGCGCAGCCGTTTGCGCTCAAACCCAACAAACGAGGAACCCAACCCGTTGGCTCACAGATTGGGCTCCTGAACCACGTGATGTTTACTGGAACAACTAGCCATACCATTTGTGGAACTCAATGTGCGGAAATTGGTCATGGCTCTCGCTTTATTTGGGCTTATTTTCTGTTTCATGATCCCAATCGCCATTGTTCAAACTTTGGCCAACATTGAATCAATTGAAAGAGTTCTTCCCTTCTTGAAACCCCTTATCGAAAAGTAAGTATAACGTTCAAATATGCATATAATCTTGATCAAAATCAAATCTTTTTGGTGAATCTTGAATTCTTGATTATGCGCAGAGGATCTACCAAGTCTTTCATTCAAGGGTTTCTGCCCGGGATGGTGTTGAAGGTCTTTCTCCTTGTTCTTCCAATGATATTAATGGAAATGTCTAAAATGGAAGGATATGTTGCCGTGTCGGATTTGGAAGCAAGATCGGCTGCAAAATATTATCTTGTTTTGCTTGTAAACGTTTTTCTTGGAAGCATTGTTACGGGAACCGCTCTTCAACAACTTAAAGAATTCTTGAATAAGTCAGCATCCGAGTATGTGTATAGCCTTTTCGGTTTTCATGGCTCTATAGTTTGTTTGAATAAATTGATAACTCGTTTATTAGCTTAATTTTTATAAATTTGTCCCACTTGTTCTGTTAAGAGGCCATAACTGTCACCTGTAACATGTAGTTAACAAGATTTTAACATGACGTTTCTACTCAATTGCAGGATTCCGAAGACCGTGGGTGTGTCGGTTCCTATGAAAGCAACCTTTTTTATTACATACATTATGGTTGATGGTTGGGCTAGTGTTGCTGCAGAGGTCCTGAGACTGGTTCCATTGATAATCTGTCACTTGAAAAACATTTTCTTGGTGAAAACTGAAAAAGACAGAGATGAAGCCATGGACCCTGGTTCATTGCAGTGGCCCATAACCGAGCCTCGGTTACAATTGTACTTTCTGCTTGGACTTGTGTACTCTACTGTCACTCCTATACTCCTCCCGTTCATAATCGTTTTCTTTGCTTTTGCCTATCTGATTTTCCGTCATCAGGTAACATTAGTTGTATCACTTTCAACCCGCACTAACATATGGTTTTCTTATGTTTTTTTTATTGTGTTAATCAGATCATCAACGTGTACAATCAGAAATACGAGAGTGCAGCATCTTTTTGGCCAGACGTTAATCGGCGTATTTTAATCGGTTTAATGATTTCACAGTTCGCATTATTAGGATTGCTGAGCACAAAATGGGCAGCAAACTCGACACCTGTCCTACTTGTGCTCCCGGTCTTAACCTTCTCGTTTCATAAGTTCTGCAAAAACCGGTTTGAATCTGCATTTAGAAAATTCCCATTACAGGTTAGAATATAAATCTGTAACCATGCAACTCATTTGAAATGACAATACTACCCTTAGTGTTCTGACATTATAAACCTTGATAACAGGATGCAATGATCAAGGATACACTGGAAAGGGCAACAGAACCGCAGTTGAATTTGAAAGAGTATTTGAAGGATGCGTATACGCACCCGGTTTTTAAAGGGGGTGAAGTGGAATTGATGGATATTGAAGAAGAAGATGACGAGTTTCATTTAGTTGCTACGAAGAGGACGTCACGTAAGGGGAGTCAAGTTGGAACTAGTGATGGTAGTCCTGAAGATAGGACTGGCATTTATGCTGTGTAAAGATAGAAAAATGGAACCATTATTTTATTTTTTTTCTTTGTATAAACAAGTCTACTTTTGAATGTTATATACACGTATCGAGTTATCTGATTTAGTGTTTAAGGTTTAGGGTTGAGCATTGTAAGATTAGGTTAAGAGTTGAAAACAAAACGAATCATCTTGATTGTTTCGGGTCTTGATACAAAGTCTTGAACCGAAAAACTATCAAGATGGCTAAAATGGGCAAGTATAAGACAATTTATTTCAACTCAAACCAGTAATCCCACCCAAGCAACTAATTAATTTTGCCACCTTTAGTTAAACAGATTTAGTTTGGTTATGCTTAATTAATTTGGCATGCGCAAAGAGAGGATGGGTATTGAGTTCATACAAAACCAACTTATACACTTTGTATATACTGATTGACTGATATGTTGAAAGCTATCTGTCTTATGCATTATAGTTAAAATCAAATGTATTAAAATTTTATACGATTCTGATGATTCTCTATTTATAGTTGATTCTATAACGGTTATGCAAAAAAAAAAAAGTCTAGGTTGATTAAAGTAATCAAAAATGTATTTGTGTTTTATATATTTTATTAAAAAAATAATCATTATAATATTAGCAGCAGGTTATTCTCGTATTTTAAAATATTTTACAATGTGTGAATAGAAGTGACCGAAATCATTTTCTTAATTATACGGATTGAGTGAAAATAATAAGACATAATTTGAGGCGGATCGAGCACGTGGTCCGGTTTAAATTGAGCTTGAAAGCCCACTATCTAACCCAGCCCATTGGTTATCCTCCCCAACCCCCCCCCCCCCCCCCCCCCCCTCTTTATCAAATGTGATCAAAACCCACTTCTGTTCATTCGGTTTATAATCAGTTTCATTTTAAATGATCATTATCATTTACTTAATCGATCTTAATTGTTTACCTTAATGCATCTATGTTTCTATTATTCTTATGTCTAAGAAATCTATAATGTCTGACTTAATGTATCAAAGTGATTGCCGCCTTTGAACTTATCAGTTATCACACCTGTTGTTCTTGAACAAGATTTATGCACCCTTTTTTGTTTTTACAACTTTTAAAATTTTTATACTGTATGTTTTTATTCTTTTTGAGATTTTCTTGTTTCACTTACTAAATCTTGGTATAAGTGCTTCAAGAATGGATGATTAATATTTATATTTTTTGTTACACAGGATAATAAACAGCCATGAGGATGCGGGTTGAAAAGCAGGTGCGTTGGAGAAGTTTCAAAAGTAGTAAGTGAAACGGGTTAAAAGAAAGTTGAAGACGTACGTTAAGTGCAAGTTTAGTTTAATTAATTAATGTTTTAATTAAGATTAAGTATAAGGTTTATTTTATTATGTGATTTGAGTACTTTTCAAAAAAAAAATTATGTGCGCTTGAGTATTATTTGGAGTATAAAACAAGTTAATGCTAGTATAAATAGAGGTGTAGGGTCATTGTGTATGGTGTGGTTTTACTTTTAATAATATTGAAAGAGTAGTTGTGCGTTACCACAAAATACTCGGTGTTGTTACTTGTTTGTGCTGCTCAATCCAATTAATTCCAACAAGAAGTTGATATTACGTACACAAACATATAAGGTAAGCATTTCTCTTTTACTGCTATAAAAAATTCCCAAATCCCAAACAAATATGTTACATGATACTTAAAAGTTGAAGCTTTTGTCTCGAGCTCTCTAAGAGGGTGTTTGGGAGGATTCCTTATTTTACCTTTTTATAATGTGTCATTAAGTTAATAAGTTACAAAAGTGTAACTTATTTATGTAAAAATGGATATCAGAACTCCAATCTTTATTCCAACTTCACCAGATTACAGCCACAACGGAAGATTTGAACAACTCTTTACAAGATCACCAACACAGTGATCTAAAATCTCTCTTTATCTCAATCTATCAGACAACAGATTCAATCAATATGATGAATCAAACTCTAGATTACAAGACTACAGAGATACAACTGAGAAGAAAATGTGTGTTGCAGAGAATGACGCTCAACAACCCTTTTTATATCGACACTAACAAACTCCCCAGCCTAATTGCGCGTGATACTTGGAGTTTGTTAAATTGTCATCTTCAGAAAACGGCCCAATTTGGCCCAACAGCAACATTCTTCAAGTCCAATAGCCCAATAGCTCCATAAACCGTCACAGGTCCAGAAAGTATCCAGCCAACACATGTAACAAATAAACATAAAAATTAGAAAATATTACATCTACAAATTTTAGCATATTGAATTGAAACAAATAAGAAATTACCAAGGTTGTTTTTCTTTCTGTCATTTCAACAATTTATTTTTTCCTCTCACATTAAAAGCAATCCCAAACAACTTATTTATTTTCAAAAAATTAATAAGGTATAAGTTGGTGAAAATAAGCAATCCCAACACCCCTTAAGATTTCAAAAGGGATGCGATATTCGTACACCCTTTGGTTATCCACACACCCTACATACGATCGTATAGAGGTTATACGATCATATGGAATCCCACGTTAAAGGGTGTATGGATAGATCAAGGATGTGTGGATAACCAATGCCTTTCAAAAACTTATGTTTCATGTTTTGGTCAAAGAACCCCATAATCCTATTCTCTGTAACTTTTATCAAAATACATGCCCCCTTTGTCACTTATTGTTCCATAATAGGAAACACAGGGAAGAATGACTCACAAAAGGCACATGAGAAAATATCCTAAAATAGTAAAAATAGTAAAATGTGTCCTTGTTGACAATTCAATTCAACTCAAATCAGTGATCCTTCCATGCAACTAATTCATTTAGCCACATTAGCTAAACACATTTAGTTTGGTAATGTTTAATTAAGTTGGCATGCGTAAAAAGGTAACCCCGTAATCCCTTCATATAGAACCGGTATAAAACGAGGACACTATACAGTCTATAACACACTTTTACATAGTGATCATTGGCTCATATAATGAAAGCTAGAAAAAGGTAAATGATTAGATATCCATCTTATTATGTATCATTGTTAATATCAAATGTATAAAAATTTTATATGATTCTAACAATTTTCAATTTAAATATGATTTTATATTGATAACGCTCATGTAAAAAGTCAAGGTTGATTAAAGTATTCTAAATGCATTTACGATTTTACGAATTTTATGTACTTTATTAAAATATAATCATTATAATCTTAGTAGTAGTTTTATACTCGTATTTTAATTAATATTTTATACTATGTGTCGATAGCAGTGAATTTTGGAACCGGTTTGTGAACCTGACCGAAATTGTTTTTTTCACGGGTTAAGAGTGGAAATAAATAAGAAAATTATAGCTTAGTAGAACTTAAGACAATAATTTGAGGCTTTGAGGTGGATCTGATCATCTGAACACTTTGTCCAGTATGGAAGAGAAAACAACACCAACAGCGAATGAAATAGCATAGGTCGGATTCTGATTGCGGAATATCATTTCATGTTGTTTATCTACTTATGCGTCTTGCTATACTGTTTGATCTTTTATTTGCCGAGTAAATACTAGTAGTATATTAGTGACGGCATAAATGATGACATTCTGTATTTTGTCTATAAGCAAATTTGGGCATTTTTATTGTCGAACTTGGGAGCTATATGTTCTTACAAAAGACGAAGGTGAACGCCATACAACGTTGTAACACCCAGGCTAAAGTGGAAACGCCTAAGTGTGACGTTCAGATTGCTCAAACAAACGTGACACTATTAGGTGACCATAATAACATTATTTCATTTAAATCTTCATGTAACACAAGTTTAACAAATAATATAAGTTATGAACAAATAAATAAACAAAGAGAGAAGTTGTTCTTTTAAATATCCTATAAGCAAGCTATGTGTCTTCTAACCTTCATCCTTGTATCTCTACGCCTGTAACATATGTATAAAATAAAGTCAGCTATGAACATAGCTAGTGAGATTCCCACCGTTTGATATAATACGTAAAAATCATACAATTCCATGAAACTTGAAAAATGAGCACATAAGGGTTCTTTACACTCGATGCAATGGACCTGAGTGTAAAGAACAAGCGAAGGTCCTTTCCAGTTGGGGCTACCAACGTACTTGGATATGGGGTCCCTTTTCCACTCGATACAAATGGACCTGAGTGCAAAGAGGGGCGTATGGTCATACTTATTGAGGCAACCACTGAGCAAGTAATCAAGTAAACACACAAGTCCATGTAATGAATTGTAGTTTTCTGTATGACTCGATAAATAATTGCATAAATAGGATCCATATGCTACCCCAAAAAATAAAAGCGTTAAAAAGGGGGTGTGAAAAACTCATCTCGAAATTGAAGACAACTTGTAATATAAGCCGAAAACATGATAATGAAACCGAAGCGATCAAACGTTACGAACTATAAATGAAAATGCAAGGGAAATCAATACTAGCTAACGGGATAGGTAAAGTTGTAAATATTTGGTTAACAGGGAATTGCAATATTTTAGAATATTTTAATAGTATTTTACGGGATAATATTATGTTTAATTTTAACGGCATTTTAATGAACTAAATATTATTTTAACTTATTTTTTATTAATATCTTCACAATTATGAGAAATATAATGTTGCATATTACGGGTTTTAGATGATAATTTTAATCTCAATTTATGATGGTTAACGAATTATTATTACCGAATTAAAGTTTAACGGAATAAAAGCTAACAAAACTAATATTAAAGTTAACGAACTATATTATTTAAATGTTATAATTTTAACACTCATACGAAAGTTACGGTGTTTACGAGTCATGTCTTGAAAATAAATATGTGATTGGATGAAATATAAATCTACCAAATGTTAGTTAACAAAAATTAAGTTTAACGATTTTACAAGCTAATGAATTTAAAGCTAACGGATTAAGGTTCACAAATTTTAAGCTAATGGTTTAAAGTTTAAGAATTAGATTAACTAATTGACGTTTAATGGATTATAGTTAACGAACTAAAACAAATGAATTAAAGTTAACGGACGAATTAATATTAACGGGTTAACGACATATTAATATTTTAATATTATCTTAATCACAAGATTAATACTAAGTTGAATATTACATTGTTTATGGAAATTTGATGTTAGCGATACATTTTATTTAAAAAAAACAAAAGTGTTAACGAATTATAAAATTTAACAAACAATATTTACATAATTGTTTTACGCGTTTAAACAAAACTTGACGGGTTTGAAAGATTGTTAGTTGGGTGAAAACGATGAAACTAATTTATTGTTAATTTATTTAACTTAAAAAGATTTTTATTTGATTTATAAATATAAGGAAAAGGTTTTATAAAAAAAGAAAAAAAAAAGCAAAACAGCTCTGACCCGGGTCATCTAGTTTACAAGACAAAGGACTAACCAGTTGCACTAGCTTAATTGTTGCTAAGATACCAAAAACAAAAATATATATATATTACATTTTTCAAGTTCATCTTCTTTTATTAACAAAACCTAGATCATAATCTGATTATTCATTCGATGTATGCCAAAATTATGTTGGGGGTTTTGATAATCACTGAAAAACTAAGTAAAACCATATAATACTTACTTGGTATCGTTGTGTTTTGATGGAGGACTATGGCTAACCGGAAAACGGATTTTGACGGATTAATTAAGTATCTTAGAGAGTGTATTATGATGATTTGAAGGTGTGAGCAAGTTTAGCTGCAGCCTATAGTCCTATTTATAGGGTTAACTAAGACGATTAGTGTGTAATGGTTGCAATTGGAAATTTGTTTAATCCGGCCGACGGTTACGGCTGGTATTACGGCGCAAAATTAGTGTGTTTACACGTTAATGATAATTGTTATTGATTTGCCGTTATGTTCATTGATGATTACGAGTTTTTAATTGACTTGTGGATGTGAAAATAAGGGATGTGCAGGTCTGTCGAAGTCTGTCGGTCTAACCGGTGACTACGGGACTTAATTACGGTAAATTTTCCATTAAAACGCGTTATTAACGATGTTTAATGAGTTGCCTTATGGTCTACTCAATTTATGAGTATCTAAATATATAATTACTTTTAAACCTTAAACTTTGTAAAAGGTAAAGTTATAAGCTTTTGTTACTTTCATAATGTGTTCAAGTTACTTAAAGATCGTTTAAATAAACAACTATAATTCTCGGGGCTTCGTTAAATGAACAAAACGAATGAAAACACACGGAACGTCAACAGTAAATCATTGAGATAGAAACATTAATGATTCACAATAAACAAGTATACACTAAAATGACAAATTGGGTTGGTTTAACGAATACAAATACAATTACGAATAATAGACATTGCCCGAATGTTTAATAAAATACACGGAACAAAACTTGAGATATGTATATATATATATATATATATATAGGTATAAGGTATTGGTTCTTTTCAGAAGTTTTTTTACAGCGAGAAGTGCGAGAAGTAATATCATCCAATCATATTTTTCTTTTAATATTTTATTTTAAATAATTAAAAGGTTAGAATGGACTTTTTATTTTACTAATAGAATAGGTAAATCCTGATAAAATGCTACCGTTTCATCATGTTTCATCATATGTACATCAATGGCGAGATTATGATATCACATCCATCATCCCCATCTTTTAAATTAAACAACTGATTTCATAATCCCAGAGAAATAAAACCCAAATAACATAAGATATTTTCAATCATGATTTTGACAATTACCTAGCGAAAGTCATGCATAATATTATTATGCTCCAGATATAGCATCACGATGATTCGGCAGGTCGACATCAGCAAATGCAGGTATATATCAATTTCGATTCCCCCTTCCACTATCCTTCCCTATTTTTTGCCCGTATGATCATATAATTTTTTAGGGTTTGGTAAATTAATACCAGGCTATCAAAGTACATGGCAATTTACTATGAAATCAGCTAATTATTTGATAAATGATACTCGATTGCTCAACGTTTATTGTTAGATGTATATAATTTTATTGGATGATGATTTTCTTCATTTTTTTTATGTATCCCAACATGTGTTGGTTATTTGTTTTTAATTATGACAGATCAATTTCATTAACATGTAGATGTTTTACTTAATATACAACCATAAATGTCCATTTATGATTATAAAACTGTTTATTTTCCTTTACTTATTCTATTCAATTGTTTCATTGCTCAACACATCATTCCACAAAACACATAACCAATATCCTGGTACAATTATTCCTCTTAATTTGTTTTTTCAATTGAGTTAGTATTTTGAAATTATATACCTGAACAGGTGCAATGGCTAATGAGTCAACTACACATAATGTTCAGCCAAGTAGTATACCGATTAACGTGTATGACGGTTAGTTTTACATGTTCCTTCTTTTATGTTTTTTTTTCAACTTTAATCTTTACTCGGAAATTTTAATGATCATGACAAATATGCGTGTAGGTTTGTCACATGTGCAGCGTTATCAAATGTGTATGTATGTGCATAAATAGTTGACATGCGTGTGTGGCTGTCACGTGTGTGTGTTTGTTCAAACATTTGTATGCACAGATCCGCACAAATCCGTGTAGATTCATGCACCTGTGTACGTCGGTTCATGCATAACTAATATGCATGTGTGGTTGTCACCTGTGGGTGTAGGTTCATACATTTGTATGCATCGACCCTGACAAATATTCGTGTATGTTTTTCACCTGTGTAGCTTTGCATTTTAATGTTTGTTTTTCCTTTTTTATCCAAACAGATACAATCTTACCATGATGTCCCGTTTGTCTGTTATTCTATATTAATTTTACATGATTAAATGTACATTTGTAACTAATTAATGGAATGTCGTTCAACGAATTAGGAGTTTCTTTTTTGTAGTCAAAAGCACGACACCTTCTGCAAATTATATTTATTTTCGTGTATTATGTTCTTCATTTTATTGAAAGACTGTTTTTTTAAGACGTATGAATGTTAGGAATTTTTTCAGTATTCGGTTATTGGCTATCTTGTTTGTCTTAATCCATTTACGCTGCTATGTTATCGCTGTCATTTATCGATGCAGTAAACTTTGTAGGCCTGACAGTTGTATTCATTTACCTCGGATGTGTGGCTGCATTTATGGTGTACCTATGGTGTCCTGTGTGTAGGTCTTGGTATCCCAACGGTTGCTAGTCTTTTATATTTTATTGGCAGATTGTTTTGTAGTTAAACATTTATGTAGATAATGAGGTGGTTAACGTGTTGCACGCCAACTGGATACATGTTTTCATCTTATTTTCCCTCTACATCTGGTTACATGCTATCTTGTTTGTTTTAATCCATTTACGCTGCTATGTTATCACTGTCATTTGTCGATGCAGTAAACTTTGTAGGCATGAAAGTTGTATTCTTTTACCTCGAATGTGTGGCTGCGTTTATGGTGTAGCTATGGTGTCCTGTGCGTAAGTCTTGGTATCCCAACGGCTGCTAGTCTTTTATATTTTACTTGCAGATTGTTTTGTAGTTAAACGTTTATGTAGATAATGAGGTGGTTAACGTGTTGCACGCCAACTGGATACATCTTATTTTTCCTCTACACTCTGCATCTTTTGTTACTTTTATTTGACCACCTAATTTCTTTATTTCCATATACTTCTTCTAGCCGGTCAACATTTTTTACATTATATAGCCGTTATAATCAGATTGAAACTGTTTTGTTCCAGGAAACCATGTTGTTGCCCAGATACAATCGAGCGACCCAGAAAACAGCTAGTTGTTAATCAGACAGTCGAGTGTTCCACGCGTTATTAGCTTTGAGCGTAAGAGTTAGAAAGTTTAATTTACTTCCATTTTCTTTCATTAACACTTCCTTATTATTGTCCCAGTATTAGTAGGTAGATTGAATTTTTAAAATTAATATTATATGCAGAAAATGACGAACCAATTTGCTTATACTCGTTTGATGGGTCAACATGTTGGATCCCAAATGTCCCGTCACATGAAAAACCTTTGATTGGTATTCAATTTAAAACTTGGGATGACGTGGTTGCAATGTACAAGGCATACGCAGCCAAATCCGGTTTCGATGTAAGGATGTCAACCATAACATGGACCAAAGGTGCCATATCTCATAGGAATATGGTGTGCAGCAAAGCCGGTACCCCACGTTGCAAAGATGTGGATACCATGGACACGTCATCATCCTCTTCCAAGCGACGCCACACGAATATAAAAGTTACAGGTTGAACATTGATTTGATGCCTTAAACAAATCATGTTGTACGCTTACATGTACAAGACATGTTACTGATTAACTACCAACAGGGTGTAGTGAAAAACTTTTAAACTTGCATACGCTTGTGTAACTTACACTTATTTACTTATATAAGTAGCCATCATAACAGCTGTCATCATCCCCTTGATACATAATACGAGAGCATGAAATTTTAATGCTGTTAAACAACTCATTTGTTAAGGCCCATTGTTCACAAAGTTATGGAATGTAAATATCTTTTACAAACCTAAATACACCGCAACATGTTATATTATATGGTTACCAACTTCTGGATAAACGTGTGGTTGCGTGTCGGTTCTACCTGGATATAGGCCCGTATGTGGAAACCTGTTGAGCAACTTTGATTGTGTACTATCATTCAGATGCACCAAATTGTGTACTATCAGTCAAACTCTACCCTACACAGTAGTATCCCAATGTTTTTATGTAGTCAAACTTTATAGCTATGTAACTGTTATCGCATGTATTCCAGTGTGTAATAACATCATCTAACATCCAGGTACGAGCGCTTCTCTGCGTCACCAGGTAGGTACTCACGTTTGCTGAGTCTAACGTGTGCCCCACTCGTTTGTTGTTACATACTTTGATGTTTGAGATCTTATTTCTGTTGCAACCAACATTATCTTCCTCTTGAACACACCAAATTTCAGTTTGGTCCACACTACCCTACAGCATAACCACCGTATCTCAACAAAGGAGCATTACACTAACTAAGTCCACACATTGAACCTTTCAGATGCAACAAACTCAGTCAACAACGGTTACCTTTAGCAGCCAACATATAAACCAAACAAATAATCACATACTTTTCGTGTAACAACAAACACATCGCAACGAACTCAGTCATCAACGATTACCTTTGGAACAAATCAACTATCCACGCATATACTGCATCTGACAGAACATACACATCTGATTAACAAACAAACTTCATTAACATACTTAAATCCAGTTACATTTAAAGATACCCAAAATTCGGTTATCAAAACCCAGCATTTCATACATAGCAAATACATCAGAATCAAAAGCACATAGACATACCAGCAGTTTTATTAATAATAAACAAAACATACTAAATTCTTAACATAAGGGAGTTTTTGGCCCTAAGACCATCAAACATAATTCAGAAAAACATAAAACATTAAACACTAAATCCGTGTTACTAGACTTCACGCATGCATCCATCAGTCGCTTACCAACGCTTCATCGATCTTCCCTTTGTTCTTGTTGACGGAAGAAAGCAGAATCTTCGCCGTGTACTTTATGGCCTTAAGCTGACCAACACCTTTTTATTCTTCATCGAAGCCTCCCCAAGCCGACAGCAGCAGTTACTACCCCCCTTAAACGTCTCCTTATGCCTCATCGTGAACAACCCGGACTCTTTATACTCCTTTCTAGTGCACTTTAACTTTAGCCACTTCGGTTCTACCCCTTCCATTGGAATTGCTTTTGGATGATCAACGATTCGGAGGTAACTCACAAAAAACTCCTTCTGCAGAAACCGCACATCATTAACCGTTACACATCCTGTCATTTATCATCATACAATAAACAATAAAAAATGCATTTTTACTCAAACCATACTAACCAGTTTCATCACCGTACGAGAGAAAACGCCACTGTACTTGTCATCCGAATCCTTATCTGATTTCGACCGCCTTTTGTTTATGGCCTTATCAACATTTTCCAGCACCTCAATTGCCAGATTTTTGACATCAAAGCACACCAAATAATAGTGATCACCAGTCACAATCGGTATTACAAACATGTCATATGGCCGTATTCGTAATTTGAGCCCCTACATTTACATCATGAGTGGTCAACCGTTTCTAAAATTCTATGTAAATACCTCCTCATACAAAGACTCTGGTACATGATTATTATACAAAACAAAGTTACCAATGTGTTTCCTCTTAGCAGCTGACTTCTGTCCTTTATGTAACTCCTCAGTTTCATCTCGGCTCTCGAATTGCGCTACACGCACAATCAAGGTTTAGAAAACCCACCATATTATACTACCGATCATACACACATCGATAGCTAACAACATCAATGTAGCCTATTCTTGTTTACAACCCCTTAAGAAAACTTTCAAAACATAAACACATACCTTTTCCCTTACTCTTAGTCCCAGCTTGTTCAACGTATGCTACATCCCCTACATTCATACAACCGTTTCAAACCATTAGTCCATCTCTATAAATATATCCTCCATACACATAACAATCCCACACCATTCTTATACACACCATCCATACCTCATCGTTTCTTCTTAGCAGGTGACTGCTGTGCTTTCGGTACCTTCCCTGTTTCATGTGTGCTCGCGCGGTCCGCTACACGAACAAAACAAACATCAGCAAACACAACATAATGTACTATCGCCTTTCACAGTTGTTCCCCTAACATTTTTAAAACCATAAGACATACCTTTTTTCGTATGCGTGTCAACCTCTTCCGCGTCAACATCCACCGGGTTCACACTATCGTTTACAAACCGAGAAAAACTAATTCATGTGTGCTCGCACGGTCCGCTACACGAACAAAACAAACATTAGCAAACACAACATAATGTACTATCGCCTTTCACAGATGTGCCCCTAACATTTTTAAAACCCTAAGACATACCTTTTTCCGTATGCGTGTCAACCTCTTCCGCGTCAACATCCACCGGGTTCGCACTATCGTTTACAAACCGAGAAAAACTAATTCTCTTGGCAATCCTTTCATTTTTTCTCTCTACACAATACACAACACAAACTATAAAAAACCAAACCACATAACTGAAACACCTTTAATGATGTCCAACTTAAAAACCCAATATAATAACATTTAAAAACTAAGTATAACTTACTGGTCGACATCGTTAACGTGCGCTCCAGACGGCTGCGACCTGCACCACCTACACAAATGTCATCATCCACATCAACCGTACCTACATATAAAAATTCCTACACAACTACATCACGGGATTTAGCCGTTACTTTAGCATACATGAAAACCAATTACAATAACACTTCCAAGCCACATAATCCGTACCTACACATAAACAATCCTACACAACTACACCACGGGACCAACACGAAACATAATACGACCCTACACAACACCAATCATACACGTATACAGCATGCGAACATCACGAAATATAATTCTTACCTATACAAAACCACTCCTACACATACACATCAAGAGACCAACAATATACATAACCCCATCACCTCCAGCTAACACTGCAGTTACCTACACAAACCCAAATTTAAGCTACTTACAGATAGTTAACCAACCAAAAAACAAAAAAAAAACGAAAAACAACACTCACAAGAAGAGCTACTCAAGTTACATTATACATACAACGATACAACCTTTCATATTCGTATTTTGAAACAAACCTGACCAACGACCCGCACATAAATATATGAAAAAGTGACACCAAAAAAGTCAATAGCAACCAACTATCCTACATCTACCAACTCAAATCTACACAGATTATATTGCAACACAGACGACAACAACCACAACCTCCCCGCTACAAAAACCTTTAGTATGCCGACATCTAGGGTTCGTTTACCAGAACACAAATACAAACGAAAACACAAGAACATCTACAACTAAAACAGCTGTACGTACCTTCCAAACCCCCTGACTATTTTAATCGAACTAGCAAACACCAAACCCCCAAATCGATTGTAAGCCGATAGCGGCGCAATTGGGCGCCCCCAAATCGATTGTAAGCCGATAGCGGCGCAATTGGGCGCCACGGGGAATTGCGTCTTATAGTACACAAAATAGGATCCACCGCGTTTAATTAACCGGATTTGTGTGTTCGTCGGTTTCGTATAACAAGCGGATTTTGCTCGACGATGACTGTGTGGGTGAACAAAATATTTGATTGTGTGTATCATCTGGAAACCAATAAAATATTCGTTCATTGAAGAACGTGAAACTAGATGGAAGGAAGCGTGACAACCGGGGAATATAATTGATGAACCAACCGTTCCCCCTAACCAGCTACACATATATTACAAACTTACCCTTTCAACCAAATGCTAACTGGTTATAAGTTAATAAAATTTACAAAACTGCCACTAACTAACCTACACCATAGATCTTTTCAATCAACGGCTGACATTCACTTCTCGTACTTCTCATTCTAACAACACTTTTCGCAAGATCCATCCCCTATATATATATAAACAAAACCGAAAATTTAAAATGGGTCGAATTTTCGGATTCGAAAAGTAACAAATGTTACAAGCGTTCTCTCAAATTACAGAGCTCGGTTTAACTTAAGTGCATCATATGCCACTGGGAAAGTGGATTTACCTTAATAAATTAAAATAGTTGGGATAATGTGATTGCAGCCTTAGAACTTATCACACCATTTGTTCTTGGACAAGGTGTATCCACGCTTGGTTTTTAATAAAGAATGGATGATAAATATTTATATTTGCAGGTTGGACAGTAAATGCAGGAGTTGTTTCGTTAGCGTGACGTTGATATTACAAAAACATATAGGTCAGCATTCCTCCTTTACAAAAGACACATGAGAAAATACCCTAAAATAGTAAAATGTCTGCTTGTTTATTAGAACCTTATTTCGACGTCTTTCCTCGTGCCAAAATCTTACCGAATAACCACCAGTTGCATATTTACCCAATGCGTACACCCCTATAAATTATCATACATTCACTCAAATGTTTTTCATCCATCACACAAATAAACCTTCCCGATGGTGAACAATCAGTCAAATGAACGCCATATTATAAGTCGTTGTGAGAAGATACACAAAGCTACATTTGGTAGATTGAACCGCGGTCCACGCGTTCCAAAACATGGTTCAAGTCCTTCACTGCCAGCCACTGATTACCCCACGGCTATTGGAAACCATGTTCCTGGTAAGGTAGAACCCTTTAAAAGCTTTGTGCATTTATCTCCAAATAACGTTGAGAACTCAGGAGATGGTGGGACCGAGTTCTCTAGCTACGATAGCTTCAATGATCGGGTTTCAAGCTTTATAAGCAATGTGAAACAGAAGTTCGTTACTACATCGAGCATGGGTCCTGGTGCCAAGACTCCATACCCATAATATACTAATAATAAGCCTAGGGAGTATGATGGTATGCTGTTATGAGTCGAATAACTGTGATAGTAAGCGGTGTGTTTTGAGTTGTATCGTTGTCGTGTATGGTCTAAAGTTGTCATGTGGTGTTGTATGTGTTTTTATACAATCTTCAGCCAACACATTTGTTGGTAAAATATAAATAAGTTGGCATATGTGCATAAGAGGGTGCATTCTGCACTCTACATTCTTACATAAGTAAAAAAACAGACTTTAGATATCTTGAAACAAGACCAAAATAATAAGCATAAGCTTATGCGGTGATTGACTGATATATTAAAAGTTAGAAAGAGAGTGGGGTAAGCGGTTAAATAATCGTGTTATATTATAGTTGAAACCAAAGATAAGATGTTTATATATGGTTTTTTTATTTAAACGTGGTTCTTTATTGACGATGCTCTTAAGAATCAAGGTTAATTAAAATAATCGAAAATGTATTTATGAGCTTAATGTACTTGATTATAAATGATTATTTTAGGTGGTAGCTTTTTGCTCTTAATTATTTTAATTAGTATCTTTACTTGCGGATTTTGTAGATAAATCTTGTAAGCCCACTATCGAACCCAACCCGTTAAAGGTCAACAAAACGAAAGTTGAGTCAAGTATGTCCTCAATTATACTTGTTTTTCGAAGCAATCTTCGGGTTACCATTTGATCTACGACAAGATTGTGTCCACTTGTCATACAATAAGAAGGCAGTTTAAGGATTGTCTCAGGTGTCATTATATCTACGGCCTAATCTGTGTGACAAGTTTTGTACTAATCAAATACAAGATGTCAGCATCAAAAACGGTTACTCTCAACAGAATGGCCCTCACTTGATGGGAGTGCCGTTTACCCACATCAACTATAAATGATCAAGGCTGGCTTTGAAGAAAAGGTGTGTTGGGAGGGGGGTGTTGGACTTTTTTTTAAAAATAAATTGTGTACTGATTTTCAAAATACATATTCTTAATATTTAATCCCAATTACTTAATTCATTTAAGCTCATTTTTATAAAAAAAAAATGTTTGCACAACCGAAATCATAATCAAATAGCCCATTTAAAAATCTAATTGCTTAAGCCCAATATAAAAAGTCTTTTAGCAAGAGACTCAAATTTTTTATCCCCTTCGATCCAAAATTTTTAACAATTATCGGGGAGGGCCAGTAAACACTTAAGAAATCTATAATGTCCGACTCATCGTATCAAAGTGATACTAGTTTCAGCCCAAGTTTTAAATCGCATGAGTTGAGCTTTATTCCATTCTAGCCCGAGTTCTTAATCACATGCGTTGAACTTGACACTACCATATGGCAATTCTTGTATTTATCAATTGCTAATTTCATTTGTCAGTCTGAATGATTTTTCTGAGCACAGCAATAATAAGTAGACATGTGCATAAAAGCTGGTTTGAAACAAGTGAACCGAAAACCAAATTGAACCGGTTTCAATCTAAAACCGGTTTCAGCTAAACGGGTTCCCCCACCAGTTCATATAGAAGTTCTGACATTGCACAACCAAACCGGCTTTAAAACCTACCAATTTAGGAAAATCCTGGTGTTTTTTTTTTTTTTTGCCTAAAACCAGCTTTTACTAGTTAACCAATTTATAAACCGAACCGGTTTGAGTCAAACCGGTTTGGTTTGAGAAAAAAAAACGGTTTTGCACACCGGCCTCTAGTAATAACTAATAAGTGTAGTAGTACTTAAGCTATCTGTTTAATTATCTTTTATTTGCTTAATAATACTACTATACAAGTAATGATATGCATGCTTGCATTCTATATTTTCATCTGGTGCTAGTGTTTGTGATTCGATCTCTCAAGTATGTTAGATATTTTAGTGTAATTATTGGATTAACTGGTCGACCAATATAATCATAATAAACATTAAACAAGTTAGAGATGTGCGGAGTACTGCACGTTTATTTTAGTTTGTTATGATGTCAAGACGTAGCCCCTAACTAACGCAGCCCAAGGGCAGCGCCCCCGGTTAGCAAGGTCCAAGGGGCAGAGCCCTTGGGTGGAAGTCAGCTTGGAAAATTTTTATTTCATTAATAAGTATAACTTGAAGGCACCATTAATTAAATTCAATTTTTGAAATATAATTGCATAACCGGGTTAGGAGAGTCCAGGGGGCAGAGCCCCTTCATTAAAAATATATTAGAAAATAAATCTACCTATATTATTAAAGCAACACAATTTCCACATGTCATTCAATTAGACCTTCCAGTCAAGTGTACAAGTTTTCATTTTTACAATTTCCCCTACGTGAATGATAAAATGAAAAATATGTTGTTGGTGGAATCGAACTCACTACCTTGCTTTTAAAATGCTTGTGACTTACCAACTTAACTAGGAAGAATTGATGTTAGCCTATTCTTTTACTTAGTCGTTATAGATTCACAACATTCCGTTTTATTTTATTTTTTTAACCACCCGTGTATTACACGGACTCTATCCTAATTTTATTATTATATCAAACACTAGCTTTTGAACCTATGTATTACACGGGTTTTGTCAAATGATAAAAATAAATAAGGTCTGTTATTTCAGTTGTGATTCTCAAAATACTTGTGAATTAATTTAATGTAGACTTAATGGGAAAAACAAGCAGGGTTAACGAAAAATACTAAAATTATAACATGATTTTGAAAATATCAGGTGTGATTTGCAAGAAATTTAAAAAAGATACTAAAGTTGTGTAGTTGGTCAAACCTTACGTATGAAAATGATACTTGATTCAATAATGAATATAATTCACATTATGTTATAACTTATTTGATAAAATGGTTTTGACCCATGACCCATTAATAGCTAGAATGAATGAGATGAGAGATTAGGAATTAGGTGAAATATAGGCCTGACACCTAAGATTCAACATTTTCATTTATTAGTATTGTAAGATAAATGTAAGATGCATGTAAGATGAGATAAGATAATCATAAGTATAATTTGGAAGCAATATTAATGAAATTTAATTTTTGAGTTTTCTGAAATATCACTGCTTAAGGCAGGTTTTCAAACCCTAACTGCTTTTCAGATAAATTGGCGTTTGTTTCTTTTGATAGCTTTTTCTGGTTCATATCTCTCACAAAAATCATACTGCGTTTTTGTTCTCATTCAGGATTTTATTCGATTAAAATATTTGGGAACCACCTCTAAAAATTTCCATATGACTCTCTAAAATCCAAGTCAAAATACCCTGAAATCCCCAACAATGCATACACACAAAGATGAACATTAATGCAAGAGAAATAATAAATGAAGATAAGCACGCGAGATTTACGTGGTTTGGTCGCTTGATATTATCCATGGGTTGCAACCAAATTATTTTATTACTACTATAATATGCCTCACTCGTGAAGAATTACAAGTGCAATGAAATGAATATATAAAGATTGCAACCCGAAACCAAAAATAAAGGCCTTCTTTTTAGGATTCTAGGGCCAGCCCCCTAGTGGTCTTCAACTAAAGAAAGGAAACCGATCAAAACGGACCTAAAGGCCTTCCGTGGCTAATCTGTGCATTGCAGTTTATTTCTGATGAAGTTGCTTTATGATCATTAGAATGATTGTTTTCCAACATATTAATCTTTCTAAAGTGGACCAAAACACTATTGTGACCAGTGTTGAGATATATATATGTTCAAAAGGTTTAGATCATGGTGAAGCAACCATACTTTTACAAACTATTAACTACCAAATAAAGCATATTCGGTTAATTTATAAAAGAAGACCGGCTTCTTTAATTCGGTATAAACCATACTGATATACCGATAGGACAGGTAATTGTTTATTCAGCTTATGTAATCATGATGGACGCGTATTCATTTTACTTCTACCTGGACGTGTTTTATATATACCGTATGCTTTTATTCTTTTTGACATTTCTTTTCATTTGTTATATCAATCTTTGTAGAAGTGAATGGATGGTTAATACCTGTATTTGTTGTTACACGTATAGCATGAGTGATGCAGCTTGAACAGTAGGTGCATGAGTTGTTTCAAAAGTGATAGGTTCATAAGACAAAAACTTACAAGGTCAGCATTCCTTCTTTCCTACATTATAAAGAGAGAGTTGCTTCTTAATAACTAGGAAAATTCTAAAATCTAAATAATATGAGACATGGAAGTTAAAACTTAAAAGTTAACTTTCATGAATCTTTAATTTGTCTCTCTCTAGCTAAGATTTCAATAGCATATGTTAAGTATTTTGATTGGTGGAAGTAAACCTAGAATCTGATTCTCTCTAAAATTTGCCAAAATATGCCCCTTTTTCTCTTATGTTTCCATAATTGGAAGCACAGGAAAGAATGGAGCATACTCACAAAACACATGAGAAAATACCCTAGAATAGTTAAAATTTTGTGCTGGTTTAATATAAATATGCTAATTAGGTGCCGAAAGTTAGGCCGTGATTTTGTTAAGCCTTATCTTGACGTCTATCCTAGTGCATAATTAGCAAAAATCTAGATCTAGAATACAGAATAACCACCAGTTGCATGCATGTTCCCCCAATGTAGACACCCCTTAAATTTTTTATGTTATTTTTCAACTGTGGACATCCTTTTAAATAACCGCATGCTTACTCAGTGTTTTTCATCTATCCATCGCACTAATAAACCTTCACGATGGTGAACGATGAGTCATATGAACATCGCACTTTGAGTTGCTGTGAGAAGATACACAAAGCTGTATTTGGTAGATTGAGCCGTGGTCCCCGTGTGCCAAAGTCTAAAAATGTTTCAAGTCCTTCATATCCAACCACTAATTACCCCACAGCCAGCGGAAGTTATGCTCCTGGTGAGGTAAGCCCCTTCAAAAACTATGTGCATTTATCTTCATATAATGTTGAGAACAATGGATATGGTGGGCAGAAGTATTTTAGTAAGGAAATGCACACTGATTATATTGATGCCATGAACAAAAAGACGGTAACTCCTGATGACGTCGCCGGGACCAAGTTCTCTAGCAATGATAGCTTTGATGATCGCGTTTCTAGTTTTATTAGTAACGTGAAACTGAAATTTGTTACTACATCGAGCATGGGTCCCGGTGATAACTAGACTCCATAACCATTATAATTAATAAGCCTAGTGAATATGACGGTATTTGTAACTGGTTTGTTTTATGTTGTTTCGTTGTCACTTGTCACACATGGTCTATAGTTGCCATGTCTTATGTGATGTTGTATGTGTGCTTATACAAGTCTAATTGATGTTGCTTATGGTTCCTCTAATGCCCACTTTGGCTGTGAAGTTGAGATTCGTATCGATTACTGTCATATAGGACGGGTTCTTGGGATCAAATCGAAAGTATATAAAAACGCACAGATTTGAAGTAACACACTTTGACTCTTTTCTTTATTGATTAAACTCGACACATAAGACTTGATATGTAATCTTCTATTCATATATACTTGACAAACTAGTCGATCCTAATTTACTACAAAATTTTATTAAGCAACTAAAGAAATAAATCCGGATAAACATACTAATTCAAAACATTTTTAGTCTAGGTAACTTAAACCAACTCAAACTCTTCTCCCGTTATTTTCATGAGTCACATATTTGTTTGTTTTTCTGTTTATGATTTAATGTTGAGTTTAGGTCGTGTATAGGATGGGGCCACATTTTTCTAACAAGGTTATTTAATAGTTACTTACAAAAACTTGATATACCGATACAAACATATACTAATATTGTTTTTTCACGGATAAATTAAATAACCTGTAAATTTGGGAACATACAGTCTAAGTCAACTTTGGTGAGTTTGACTTTTATTGGTGGAACACGTGTCTTTTTAAAGGTCATAAGAAGTTGGTGACAAAAGCGCCGCCAACTCATCCTATTCTCGTGTAAGCAACTATTCACATTTCACAATGCTTTCAGTTTAAACCGGTGCAATCTGTTTTTTAAGAACCGGTCAATAAACTTACAAAACCAGCAAAGTAATACTAATCAGTAAGATTATATAAAAGCCCGTACCGGACATGTGACCCACCTTTAAAAAGATAATAACAGGTCATGAAAACTATATTTTAAGTAACTTAATTATATTATAACACGAAAATTAGTAAGAAAACATCTAGAAATGTATTTGAAAGTAACTTGTATTATCATATATTCATATGTAAACAATTGATCAATGAAGATTTTTCAAGATTCATTGGCTCGTTTGTTTAAGGTCCTTAAAAGAACGAAAACCAATCTTTACTAAAACACAACTACAAAAACCTTAGAGAGTTTTTCAAGATGTTAATTTTCAAGATTCCTTGATTGATCCTCAGGGGGCTTGTGTGCACATGTAGTGAGTTCTTTATTAGCTCTACGATGTCTTCGTATTTTTGGTTAATCAACCGCTTTGTCGCTTTTGTAGAGCTCTTGCTTACAACATCAATTTGATAAATGAGCATATGATCATTTTTAAGTAGCATTTGTATCACATTTTCTTATTCTTATCGTCATATACTCATATATGATTATTTGTAAGTAGCTTTCTAACTAATTTTTTATTTTTATCATCATAAAGGGTACATTTTCAATAATTTTGTATATAAGTATTAATTAACAACTATATTAAGAAGTTTGCAAGAAAAATTCTCCAGACAAGACTCAAACCGGGAACAATTATGTAGGGTCTGTCAATATATTTTGAAAATATTTCTCACATAACTATTTGAGCAACCTTCTAGAGTTCCTAGTCAACTTTTGAACTATCCTATTTCACAACAAAACTCTAGACATCTAGTATTGCATGAGTTGATTGGTGAAATTTAATTTATTGTAATTTATATGAAATCTTATGTATTGGGTTAAACTGAAATACATATTTAATAAATAAAAAGTTTTCTTAAAGCACAAAACTCAGTTTCTAGCCAATGTATGGTGTACAATCTCGTGACTTTGTCACATTTTGAGCCATATATAAAGTAGGCTCATATCAATTCAAATACAATAACCTAGAGTTTTCTAGGCAAAAAGGTTGATTAATATTCTTAGTTTTTATGTATCCAAATACGTGTATATATAAGTATAGTATTATACTATATTTTTTTACCTCTTCTGTTTATTTCTAGTCAGCCATACACACACATACACGCATACACACACATATAACTTAATTGAGATGATAAATTAACTGGCAAATTATTGTTATCTCACGATCATAGGATTTTTGTATGCTTTTAGGGAAACCTTTGAGCTCTATAGTTTATTTGAATTGTTTATTACGTAGTCACATTTTTTATGAGTATATGCATACATAACGTTAATAGATTATGAACATATGATTACTTATAACGGGGAAAGTTAACATACAAATAAAATTAGCATACTGATTGTGAGAATCAAGTTGAGTAATTATGTAATTACATAATAGAGTAATTATGAAATTACTCTATGATGTAATTACATAATTACTTTACTTGTATGTATAATTACTCTACTTGATTCTCACAATTAACATGTTAATTTCATTTGTATTTGATTCAAACCATGCGATTTATGTCACACACTTATGTTATTAATTATAAAAAATTAAAAAAAAAAGACAAAGTATATGTAGTCGAAATCTATGTATGCAATTTCGATAATAAGCATTTCCTTGAAGCACAAACCTCATTTTCTAGGCAATGTATGGTGTAAGATCTGGCTACTTTTGTCACATTTTGAGCCCCATATAAAGTCGGTTTATATCATTTCATTTACAATAACTTGTATTCTAGCGTCTAGGAAAAAAGTTTGATTTCTATTCTTAATTTTTTATGTATTCAAACACAATTATATTATTATTTTAGTTATCGACCTAATACTTTAAGCTTAATCCACTTCTAATTTTAATTTAGTTTTCGCTTCCATTCGACCTAGTTTGTCAATTTATTATAATTTATTTCACTAGAGACACATGCATCTTAGAAAGAAGGTGTTCTAAAGAAGCCACGATTCTGCCTTAACGGATTCTTATGACCAACATCCCTTTATTCATACCTTGTATAGCTTTTATGCATTCCTTGTATAGCTTTACTTCCTATATATGTTGGTGTGTCTCCTCTATAATCTCATAACATTGAATACTAAAAAGAGCAATATTCAGTCGATATCAAAACTTTTAGGCATTGTAATGAACTTAACCCGTAGCAACAGAACGTACGTTAATAAACTCGTGTACTCATACTCGCAAAACTAGTTTGATTTGATATCGGCATAATACTCACCTAAAGAATTTAATGTCCAATGAAATAATCAAGCGTTCAATTTTTATAAAAGACATTTGGAGTAAATTGCTCAACATGAAATATGTTTATATCAAACTATATATTATTGTTACAACATACATATCCAAGCATTATAAAATGCACTTCTCATAATTATGATGTGAATAAAAATATAATACTTGGCTACAAATGGATAGTAAGCAAACAAGACTACTCACCCACATATATACAAGACACGGCAAGTTAATAACAAATTATGTGTTATTAAGTTGAATATAAGATTATTTAAAATTTGCCTCAATCCTACCCTTTCTATACCTTATCAATAGTTTGGCATGAGTGTAATTTTATCATGTACGTTTATTTGTTTGTTTGTTTGTAAGGCTGAAGAGGGTAACTCATAGACTGCTTGCTATGTTCAGAGCATTGAACTTTGGATAAGCCTGTCCGAAATTTACGACTCTTAAAAAATATGTCCGGAGTGTTAAGCTCTGGGCTAGCACATTTGAAACCAAGAGTTTAATTGTAGATCGTATGAAACATCCCCGAAATCATGATAAGCTCGAAGCACTCTTGTTGCCACAACCTAATAAAAAGCATTATGCTAGCCAACAACTTATATGAGGTTGACAAGGATAATACTGGCATCGTTACCAACGGCTAATACTACAAGCTAATAGTAAACCCTGACGAGACAGCATGTATGTCTTAACACGAAATATCTACCTGAGACCATATATATACTACGTTTGTAAGAGACTTCAAAGACATCCTACAATAAATATCACATGTGAGACAAGACAACAGCCAAGAAAATAGTTAGTATCTTAATACTCTCACCTTCAATATTTACTCTCATGTTCATGTCAAATTAGATCTTTTGTATCAACTAATGAACTAATGCGTATAAATATGCATTTTATTTATTTTTCTTAAACTCGCTGTCTAAAATAATACACTCTATTAATTTTAAACTTATTATAAATGTAGCTCCTAGATACGGGATCAAACAATAGTAAGCTAGCGGAAATCACTTACAGATAACCGAAATCTCGGATTTTTGTTAAGTTAGGTATATTTCCGGTTAGAGTAAAACAAAGAGAGGGAGAGAAGAGTTCAGTTGGTAAGTGGATAATATATTCTCAAAAAGGTTGTTTAGTGCGTGAAAGAATGCACTATTTATACTGCATCTTCATGCATATTACTTTCATTATATTCGGCCTAATGGGCTCAACATTACAAGGCCTCGAGACCAAACGTTATTACAAATAATGAAAGCTACGTAAATTACATCATAATTGTCATGAAATAATACAAAACAACTATATTAACAAAACGGCTGTACAATAAAATCCAGTTGACAAAAACACCCTTTACATGCATTTTGAGTGAGTGAGATTCTTCTGCGGTCCATTTTTACACTTGCATGTGTTCTGTTGCCACTCACACAATATGTTCCATTTATAATTTACAATTATTGGAATAATTCTCTTATCATCTTTTGTAGTTTGGACCACCCTTTTTTTTCAGCAA
The DNA here is from genome assembly GCF_021521415.1 of Bidens hawaiensis. NCBI lineage: Eukaryota > Viridiplantae > Streptophyta > Magnoliopsida > Asterales > Asteraceae > Bidens > Bidens hawaiensis. The sequence goes on from NW_027492645.1 coordinate 501,925, forward strand.
ATTATAATAAAGTTATTATGATTTAATTTATTGTTGGTTTATATTCTATTTTTTAAAGAAAACCAAATGTTTTAAATAATACTATGTGGATAATTTTGTAAAAAACTAAATTATTATCATTATTTTATTAATAGTTAGTAAATAATAACTTAATAAGATATAAGTTAAAGAGCCATGATATCGCTTACTAATATGCCTTTTAATAGGCTATGCGTAATTGAGCATTATAGGGACGTTAGGGCACGAACAATTTTACAATAACTCACATATGTGTCTTATGATTTAAGACTATTAAGGGTCATTATCTAGTATGTGTGGCCTCATATCTTCTTTAGGCTTCTGTATTAATTTCCTATAAATAAATTCATTTTAGAATTAATTATTTGAAAGAAACACCGTGTTATAATTTTATAACTATAATTATTTTTAGTTTGAAACCAAATTCAACATCAAGTTTGGAAAAGGACAAGTTTATTATAACTCAAAGTTGCACAAATTTGTTTAAAATTTAACCAAATGTAAATAAGGTTTTTTATTTAAAATTTAAATGTTTTATGTTAAGATGTTGGATTATTTTATTTTTTTATTTTATTCAAAATGACTTCTATTTAAAATTTAAAGGAAACAATTTAACCAAATGTCTTTCTAACCATAAAACAAAATGTTTTCCAAGAATATTTGACATCGATCTTTTGTTGGGAGGAGTTCATTTTGAATAATTTTACAAAGTAAGGAACTCGATAGAAGCTTCTACCACAAGCATCTGATGGAGGGCACCCAATGGCCAATAGTTTGTATGATATTGATCTTGAAATGTTCTCAATTTTATTTTGTGCGGGAAAAGGTGACTTTTAGTAATAAAACAATAAATTAATAAAGGTTTGGCGGTTGAGTATATTTGAAGGGTCGTCCTTCGCTTTGTGCACTTTAAGGGGTACCCCTTCACCAAAGAGGATATCTTCATGTGCACCATTGACTTCTATTTAAAATTTAAATGTTATATGTTAAGATGTTGGATTATTTTATTTTTTTAACCAAATGTATATAAGGTTTTTTATTTAAAAAGGAAATTATGATCTTCCATTTCTTTATATAGTCAGAATACTTGTTTAGACTCATGACTCATTTTTGTTATTAATTCACTAATTTTTTCAATATACAAAATACACGTTTACTCTGTGATACTATTATTTATCTCTCTATTTGAATACTTAATTCTAAAGTATTTTAATATAAAGTAACTATATTATGATATTCAATTTGAGCCTTATATTTTGTGACATCTTCTGTTATAAATTGAATTTTAATATCCAAGCTATGATTCGGTTGATGATAATTCATGCTGACAGTTTAATATCATTATTATCAATGACAATCTCATTATCATCATGTATTTACGCTTATTCCACTCTATTTGAGTCACGAAGAACAAAATGGAAAACATACCTTATTTGTGATTGAAATCAAGTAGAAATCATGCGTAAATTTACGATTATTCCTGAATCCTGATTTAGAACTCCACAATGCACCACTAAAACCATCACACCGTTGTTTATTTTATTTATTTATTTAGTTTTCTTCTTTTTGGGGCATTTATAGCAAAATATTCATAGGAGTTTTCATGAGCAAATAACACCACAAGTAGCGTTCCACAAATTGGACCTTCCACCTCGAGTACCATCATCACATCGTGGTAATTTGTCTATCAAATATTGATGGGGCCGACAAATAGCCCATTGTCTAGGTGATAATTCGAAGTGGTTGCCATAATGGTCTATACTTTTCTAGCATGAAAAAATCTAACGTGAGTAAAAACATTACTAATTAATGGATGCTTTTCTTAAGGTTTATTGAATTTTAATAATCCCTATTCATTTTATCATTATTGGCGGTCCCAAATTTAAAAAAGTTGGCCCCCAATGGTCCTCTGTTAAAAATGATTTAACGACATCCTACTTTTTCCGAATTTCAAACCAATGTTTTAGGGTTTTTGATCGGAAGGAGGATACGAGTCGATTGATGTAAAACTTAGCTCGAAACGGTGATCCAAATGACTTGATTTTTGTTAATTGTAAGTTTAAACGCCCGAATTGAAGCATTATTTCGTCGTTTTGGAGCACCGTTTCAAACGAAGTTTTACATCAATCGACTCATGTCCTCCTTCCGATCAAAAGCCCTAAAGCACTGGTTTGAAATTCGGAAAAAGTATGACGTCGTTAAGTCATTTTTAACAGAGGACCATTGGGGGCCAACTTTTTTAAATTTATGACCGTCAGTGGTGATAAAATAAATAGGGATTATTATCAGCCAATACCAATCAATAGGGTTGATAATAATGCAATACCCTTTTTTTATGATGTTAAAAAGGGACTTTAATGTGTAGATATTAAAATATCTAATAAAATTATTATATTCTTGAATATTAAAGTTTTTGTTCCATTGATGGTGGGATGCATTGGTGATCCAGGGCTCTAGGCTTCACCTACACAACTTCATTTAATTTTCATAAGGATAGAAAGATGATTTTGTTGCCTTAAACTTTGCCCGTAAAGATTCCATCATTCCACTTTTGTACTTTTCAAATACAAACTATAAAAAAAACTTAAATGGTTTTTCACCAAACTATATAGCTTCCCTCTTGTAGCGATACTAGGTTAGATTTGGGACAGGTTTAGGCAATCCTGACCCTAGCTATACCTGGTTTTAAAATCTTGTCTTAAACCTAGCTCAAAACCCTGCCTATCGGGTTGTATCATGTAATTACCCATTGAAGATCGGATCGGATATAGCCATTAGTTTGTCAAAAAATAGTCATTCGGTATATCTGACCCAAAACATTGGCTTATAGGACTATTTTTCAGTCTCTAAAAAATTGCATTTGGGACTAAAATATCATACTATATAAGACTGATTTTCAGTCACAAAAATATGTATTCGGGACTAAAATTGTGTGGTACCCAGTGGACAAATTGTCACACCCCGACTAGCACAACGCGGAAGCGTAAAACGGGAATGTAACAGACACCTCTGATATCAACATTGTTTATAAAGAAACATTACAAACTAATTTACAATATATTACATTTCTTCGTTCTATCATTGTTTTACAGTCTAGGCAATACAAACAAAACTAGTTCGTTAACTATACATTCTTACTACTATCGCCCTTGCTTCTATTCACATAGCATCAACCACACATCTCAGGCAAGTAACAGATCACCAAATCATTCCAATTTAGGTACACCTGAAAAGCGTTTAAAACGGGTCAACTACTAGAGTTGGTAAGTTTCACGAGTTTCAAGAAAAACGGTAATGAGTATTCACAAGTCAACACTTGTAATTATGAAATAAGTATGTATGTATGTATGTAAATGATGTATGTGATGTAATTATGCTAAGCTACAGTGAAGCCTGGACTGTTTGTGCTGCGTGCCTCCATTTCCCACGCTCAATCGCCCACTGTGGCCCCTTTCCACCAACAACATACCCCAGTAGCTATGTCTAACACTACATAGCTGGTTCGTAAAAAAAAATATGGACATGTGCAAACGGGATAATGTCTCAGCAACCGTGCTGGCCCCCCCTGGGTTTGTCAAACCAATAGTACTATTCACAAGCCACCGGCTCAAAGTTAATCACTGTGATCGTGGGGACTTTCGTGTGTTAGCACTTAGATAATTCACATCATCACATGTTTCAGATAAGTATATAGATACAAGCAAACATGCTTTTCACCCCAAAAGTTCGTAAAACAGTTTAAAAGTGGGGTCATGAAACTCACGGTTTAACAGATATTCAGTACTGTATCAGCTCGTGGTTTGTTCGGTCTGCTATCAGTAGTTCCTATAATCAATATTATAATAACATTAATATTTTAATATTATTATAATCTCAATACTAATCTGGGCTGTATAACTAATCTGGGTGTAGCTTGAACGCCCAGAAAGTGGCAATAGGCTTAGGTTGTGATGTTGTTCAATGTCTAATACTTAAAACCGAACTTGGCTCAGATTCCCGTTTTCCCAGCTGGGCCAAGTTGTTCGTTTACGCGTTCAGAAAACAGTTATGGGAAAATAAGCCTGGGTAAATGTATTGGTTAATAACATGGTTAAGTTATAAAGAAAGATCACATAATGGGGTCCCGAATTAGCCACGGGGCCCGTTTCCGTTTATTCATTTTGATTTAAGAAGGAACGCGCACAATCCATTCAGATTGTCCAGGTTTTTCATAGAAAAGTTTGTTTTTACTTAATTAGTTCAAAAATATTATTTTTTTATCACTCTTGGTGTTTTGATATTCCCGCAGGTTCGTTAGTCGCAAACTTGCCGGTTTTGATAAAAATTGAATTTGTTTAATATTCAAATTAGCATAACTAATTAACCGTTAATCATTAAATTATGAAAATTTAACCACTTATCAATTAAAATATGTAGATTTTTATAAAAATATTTCTAGAATTTATTTACTGATTTATTAATTTATAAAAATTCATTTTATCATCTATATTTCGCCTGAAAATCGTCCGTTTACCCCAAAAAATTTCCAAAAATTCCTAAATGCTAAAATCATGTCCCAAATCAACTTGTATCAATTCCAGAATGTAAAAAGCTCGTGCGATATTCTTTTCGGCCCAAATTTGGCTATAAAAATTCACACGAACGTAAATAAACAAAACACCTTTAAACTTCTCCAAATGATCCAAAAATTCATATGTGATCAAAATACATCAAATATGAGTTCCCAGAAAATTTTCATAATTTTTGAAGTATTTTAGCTATTTTTCCCAAATAAACGTCTCAATTCGGTAATAAATTCGCCAAATATTCTCGGATGGTCAAAAATATACCAAATTTGAACAGGGACTCATTGACATGGTCCCTGATGTCCCTGAAAAATTTCAAGTCCTAAAAATATGCACATCACAACCTTAACCTAAATAGCCCGTAAGCGAGTGTTTCGGCATTACCTTAGCGGGTTTGGCTCGTTTCCGACTTTTTAATCAAGTTTTCAGGTTCTTGTGCTTCGAATAAAGCTAGGTAAAAGTCCTATATCACAAACCAAGCAATTTTTCATCAACATAACAGCCCTTAACTTAGGGTTTCGGCTAGTGCACAAAAACGAACTTTTGAGCCGTAAAAACGCCGTTTCAACCCTTTAATCCGTGTTTGTGGCCAAAAAAACTATCAAAACAGGTTCCTTACCATGTTTATGATCAAAACATGTTTATGGACCATTTTTAGGATTTTTACACGGTTAGGAATAATTTTTAGTAACCAAGACATGTTTTTATGGTATTAAACAAGTTTAAACAAGTACAAAAGCTACTTATTTAAGCTCCTTACCTTAGGGTTTGAAGGTTTTCTGGCTGGAGCAGAACTTGGGTCTAGAGTTTTCAAGAAAATGATGTTGAAAATGTCTTGGATCTAGTTTATATGTGAAAGAACTAAAAGCGGGGGGGGCTGCTGTTGCGATCGGAGCTCCTTGGGCCCATTTTGGCCCAAGTTTCTAATTTCTCAAGCCCAAATACGAAAAGCCCGGTCCAAATTTAGTTCGGGTTCGGTTTTTGGCGCGAAAAACTTATCGGGTGCGTTAAACAACGCGAAAACGAGTGTTTTTCGGCTAGTTTTGAGTAAAATTATAAAAACATACTATATGTTTGTAAAAATCAAAAATATTTTCACGGATCGCTTAAAACATTCAAATAAGTGTTTGGTAAGTCTTTTTCGGCTTAACGGATGATACAATGCTTGGTTTGTAACTATCTTTCGCGTTTAAATCTATAGCGGGTAGTTAAACGAGCATGTTTTCGTTTAACTTGTTTGCTATCAAACTAAGACCATATTTCTAGTATTTTAGCTTGTATAGATCGTATATCACTTATAGATGGCCCCCCGAGATATCTGGGTCATAACCCGACCCGTTCGATTAATCGTTAGTTTGTTACGCAAAATGCGTTTATTTGCTTAATCGGTAAATACGTACTGAGGTGTACCTTGTTTTGGATCAAATGTCACACAAATTAAGGACTGATTTTTATGTATGGAGACTAACTACTAATCACTGTTGGTGCCATACATTGGAGACTAATTTTTAGTTGTCAAGACCACTATCTAGGACTACGCTTCTGTCACTGGCTAGAGACTAGCAATCAGTTCTAGACAACCATTAGGTACTGACTTGAGAGTATCAAAGACTAATTTTTCATTCTCATATACCAATCTATTTTTTGTAGTGATATATGTTATCGGAAAATCGGGTCGGATAAATGAGCATACCACTATATCCCAAACCCAAAAAAACAAACACTCTCATTGTGCATAAGTTCATAACCCACCTTCTAATTAACCGATCGATGTAGTTAAATTGAAATACATATATTGGATGTAAATCATATGATTTATACTATACCCATAGTTGAACTAATGTATATTGCAAATTGATCATTTTTGGAGGTTATGGTCATAAGACAAAATAATAATAATAATAATAATAATAATAATAATAATAATAATAATAGAAAATAAAGAAAGAAAATGCATTGTATGCACTAATTGTGAACTTGTGATATTTAGATAAGGTGCAGTGGGCGAGAAAAGGGGGACGACAAGTGGTGATTTAGGGCAAGAACACCGCCCTCGGGCTACAAATGGGCGACAAGTGGGAGGGGGGGGAGCGACGAATCCACGTCGCCTTATGTATGTGTATGTTAACATGGAGATGCTGACATGGCGATCAACTATAGGTTGGGGACGATTTTTGGGCTACAACACCGCCTAAGCTACATATTGGACCCTAGCTTAGTCATGTGTTAAAAATCCCCCCTCATTTTGTAGCCCCTTCACTATACATACCCTTACAAATTGTTGGTTGATGATGGATGATCAAGTGGATTGTGACAAGAAGTGTTTCTAAAGCCAATGTGATTACATAAAACATTTTTCTATGTATGTATTAGTACCTACCAACGTTTTTACTAGTAGTCTGCTAATTTGTTAAATACCTTCGTATTGTGTCATTAAGGAAGAACAAGCGTAGATTCACACGAGCTGTGCAAAAACCGACAACTATCCACATAAGTGGAATAATGTAGGTATAAACCCGTAGCCGTGTTATGACTTGTGGTAAGTTATCTGAGATGAAATGCCTAACCACAAGACAAGTATCTTATAAGGGGGTGTTTGGCAAATACTGAGCCACTAAGTGCTGAGCCAGTTAGGTCTGAATGATTAAAAGACTCTAAACCAGTAAGTGCTGTTTGTTTGGACCTCTAAATGTCTGTGAGGAATGACTATTTTACCCCTTTAAACTATTTCGTGTTGAATGAAATATATTTGTTTAGTCAGAGTTCTTACTAACTGCATTGAATGACCAAACTTTTATTATAACCAACCAAAAGGCATCTTAAAACAAACTTTGATTATAACCAACTAAAATACATCTTAAAAATAGTTCACCAATGTGTAACACCCCGACCAAAGGCGGATTATACATCGGGGCGCCACATATTGCTTCATTACTCGCGACACTATTGGTGTCAATATTTATTAATACACATTTTATCGCGCACGCGCGGCGGGGAAAATAAAGAACATAAATCAAACATAAATCAATATATTATAAATTATAACATTCAAACAACATTAACTAGTCTTGATACATTTTAATTCTAGGTCCAAAAGTAAAAACGTCCTACGTGTCCACAAGCTCCAAAACAGCTACTGCAAACCTGAACATGTGTTAAAATAAACGTCAAACACTTGCGTGTTGGTGAGAAATCAAGTTTAATAGATAATCATAGATAATCACAGTAAATCTGCGCGCAACACGTGTATGTCTAGAGTTTAACAAGGGTGTAATCAGATTGTGATCAAGCCTAAGATAGTTCATAGATCATAGTTCAATCCATGCTCCCAATTGAGCATAAAAACGAGAAAACATCTGTGCAAGTGTAAACAAAGAAAACCGTAAACGATAGGTCTCCCGTGTTCAACTAATGGTACCAACGGAACTGCGGAATAGGCCGAACAAAGCGGTTAATGATACACACATACAAATAAACAGCCAAGTAAACGTCCTCAACACATGGGATACTGCGCGACTAAAGTTCATAAACAAGTTTAAGACTCAAGTTTTGTATGAACACATGAACATCCCAAAATATTTAAAAGCAAAAAGGGATTAGGTACGAGATTACTCACTTGATAAAGATGCGATGATAGATAAAGCAAGAACCAACTTTAAACAAGCACAAGTTAACCTATAAACAAGATTATTGTTTTAATGATTGGTTTTAAGTCTTGATTATAAGTTAGCATAATTAATAAGTAAACTATTATATATAATATATATTACCGGAAAAGCAGGAAGAACAAGGAGGAAGACGGAGGCAGAGAGGAAGACGGCAGAGAGAGCAAGGAGCAAGAGAACAGGAGAGATTAAGTGTTTTGTGTGTGATGTGTTATGAAATATTATTATTATTTATAGAAAAACCCTAGGAGACATAATCCCTAGAAAAGGGAAAAAGATCTTAAAAAGCAAAAGATATCAAAAAGCATAAGAATCCAAAAGCAAAAGATATCAAAAGATATGGTAGCAGGGAAAAAGAGGAAAAGGCTGACAGGATTCAGAAAAAGGCATGGGAGAGGACAGATAAAGTTACTGGTCAAGCATGGAAAAAGCAGATCTCAAAAGATAATGTCAGTCACTTTATCTGTCAACCAATGGGGTTGGTGCGCATGCTGCGCCGAAAGTAACTTTTCAGACATAAAGCAGATTAGGTCAACAGCTCAAAACACAAAAGCAAACGGCTAGATTTAAACAGAAGATACAAGGGTTAAGCGCGGGAAGGCTGAGTGCGCGAGCGCGAAGGCTGGCACAACAATCCTTAGCGCACTGCGGGAAGAATCACATCCTTAGCGTGCTGCATGAAGAACAAGAATTCTAAGCGCATCGCGGGAAGAACATACATTCTTAGCGCATTGCGGGAAGAACATGCATTCTTAGCGCGCTGCGAGAAGAGTTCTCTTCACGCATCGCAGGAACAAGATGTCTTCACGCAGGCTTCCATGTAAGGAGTCTGGCGCGTGGAGCTGCAGACATCCTTAGGCGGAAAGAACCAAAGGACAAGAGGGAAGAGAAGGCGGAAAGAGAGAGGGAGAAAGAGGCGGGCAGGAAATATATATTATTATTAAAAATAAATTACAAGTATAAATATTAAATAATAAAAGAGAGATCGGGTCAGAGAAACGGGTACCTGGGTCGGGTCGGATCGGGGCAGATGTCACAGTCTCCCCTACTTTAAGAAATTTCGTCCCGAAATTTATCTCGAAGTAGGTTGCGCAGAGAACAGGTGCGGGTACTTGATCTTCATTTGATCTTCCCTTTCCCATGTAAACTCGGCTCCGCGCTTGGACTCCCAACGAACTTTCACGATAGGGATACGACTGCGCTTGGTTTGCTTAACCTCGCGATCCATAATCTCAACAGGCTTCTCAATGAAATGCATGGATTCATCAACTTGAACTTCATCAAGTGCAATGTGAAGGTTCTCGTCAGCTAAACACTTCTTGAGATTGGAAACATGGAACGTTGGATGCACATTACCGAGCGCGAGCGGCAGGTCAAGTCTGTAGGCAACTTTTCCCACACGCGCGAGGATCTTGAATGGACCAACATAACGAGGAGCAAGCTTACCCTTCTTCCCAAAGCGGACAACACCTTTCCAAGGCGACACTTTGAGGAGAACAAGATCACCAACTTGAAATTCGAGAGGCTTTCGCCTACGATCTGCGTAACTCTTCTGTCGGCTTCTGGCAGTCAGCAAATGATCACGGATCTTGGCGATTTTATCGGTTGTCTCTTGAACAAGTTCGGGTCCTGTGATTTGAGTTTCACCCACTTCGCTCCAACAAATCGGGGAGCGGCATTTACGACCGTAAAGTGCTTCAAATGGGGCCATACCGATACTGGAATGATAGCTGTTGTTATAAGAAAACTCGATCAAAGGCAGGTGTGAATCCCAATTACCTCCAAAATCAAGAACACAAGATCGGAGCATATCCTCAAGAGTTTGAATAGTTCGCTCAGACTGACCGTCAGTCTGAGGATGATATGCCGTACTCATGTCCAAGCGAGTTCCTAGCGCAGATTGGAGAGATTTCCAAAAGCGAGATATAAAACGGCCATCGCGATCGGATATGATGCTCAAAGGAGTACCATGGCGGCAGACGATTTCCTTGACATAAAGCTGCGCGAGTTGCTCAACACGGTAGTTTTCACGAATGGGCAGAAAGTGAGCAGACTTAGTCAATCGATCCACTATTACCCAAATGCTATCATGTTTGCTTGCTGTCAAAGGTAACTTGGTAATAAAGTCCATTGCTATACCTTCCCATTTCCACGTAGGAATTTCTGGTTGTTCGAGCAAACCAGATGGGCGTTGGTGTTCAGCTTTCACTTTAGAACAAGTCAGACATTTAGCTACGAACACAGCAATATCCTTTTTCATACCGGGCCACCAATAAGTAATGCGCAAATCCTTGTACATCTTATCAGTGCCAGGATGAATAGAATACCGAGATTTGTGCGCTTCACTCAGGATATCAGCGCGAAGATTCTCATCACAAGGGATCCAGATGCGATTGAGATAGCAGAGAATTCCACTCAGATTAGGGACAAAGAGTGCTTCCGCGCCACACGCTAACTCGGCGCGAAGGTTACCATTACTGATGGATGCGCGCTGCGCGTCACGAATACGCGATTCAAGGTTGCTTTGAATCGGCGCGAAGTGAAGCTGGGTGCGCAGCAAGATACAGTTAAGTTGGCAGGGTTTTCGGCTGAGCGCATCGGCTACCACATTAGCCTTACCAGGATGATACCGGATCTCACAATCGTAATCGCTGATGAGTTCGTTCCATCGGCGTTGCCTCATGTTAAGTTCCTTTTGATCAAAGATATGCTGAAGGCTTTTATGGTCAGTGTAGAGGATACACTTAGTACCATAAAGGTAGTGTCTCCAGATCTTCAAGGCAAAAACAACTGCACCAAGCTCGAGGTCGTGAGTTGTATAATTCCTTTCATGAACCTTGAGTTGCCTTGATGCGTAAGCGATAACCTTGCCTCGTTGCATAAGAACACAACCGAGACCTTGGTTGGATGCATCGCAATACACGACAAAATCATCATTACCCTCAGGTAGCGCAAGAACAGGAGCTTCACACAACAAACGCTTGAGCGTCAGAAAGGCTTCTTCTTGCTTCGAGCCCCAAATATACGGTTTACCTTTGTGCGTCAGAGCTGTTAAAGGCAAAGCGATCTTCGAGAAGTTCGAAATGAAGCGCCGGTAATAACCAGCTAAGCCCAGAAAAGAACGGATCTCGGAAGGAGAGGATGGCGTAATCCAGTTCTTGATTGCTTCAATCTTGGATGGGTCGACATGAATACCCATCTTGTTTACAACATGACCAAGAAACTGTACTTCATCAGACCAAAATTCACACTTGGAAAGCTTAGCATAGAGTTGCTCGGCTCTAAGCTTTTGCAATACCAACCGAAGATGTTGCTCGTGCTCGGCCTTGGTCTTAGAATACACCAGAACATCATCGATAAACACGATCACGAATTTATCCAAGAAAGGCCTACACACCCGATTCATAAGATCCATGAAAACGGCGGGTGCGTTGGTTAGACCGAAGGACATGACCAAGAATTCAAAATGGCCATAACGAGTTCGAAAAGCAGTCTTCGGAACATCTTCATCGCGGATACGCAACTGGTGATAACCAGAGCGGAGATCAATCTTCGAGAAACAAGAGGCACCTTGGAGTTGATCAAAGAGGTCGTCAATACGCGGTAAGGGATACCGGTTCTTAATGGTGAGTTTGTTCAACTCGCGGTAATCAATACACATGCGAAACGATCCATCTTTCTTTTTAACGAACAACACCGGAGCACCCCAGGGCGAAGAGCTAGGGCGAATGAATCCTTTAGCAGTCAACTCTTGAAGTTGGCTGGCCAATTCTTGCATCTCAGCGGGTGCAAGACGATAAGGAGATTTAGCCACGGGGGAAGCACCAGGGACAAGATCAATACGGAACTCGACTTCACGAGCGGGAGGGATACCAGGAAGATCATCAGGAAAAACTTCAGGAAAATCACGCACAACAGGGATATCGCGAAGCTTCTTTCCTTCATCGGGTTTAACCACATGGGCTAGAAATGCAATACACTTCTTCCGCATGAGTCTTTGGGCTTCGGCGCAAGACATAAGTTTAAGACCACTGGAGGGTTTTTCGCCGTAGATATGAAGATCACCATTTTCCCGAGGTATGCGAATCAACTTCTTGGCGCAAATAACTTCGGCGCGATTCTTCGAGAGCCAGTCCATACCAATAATAACATCAAAGCTTCCAAGAGGCATGGGGATGAGGTCGATTAGAAAATCGTTTTCGTTAAGGTTAAGCGTGCAATCTTTAATTACCGAGTTTATTAAAACAGTTTCGCCATTAGCCAATTCAACTGAAAAATCTTCTTTTAAGTTATCGCGCGGTCGCGCAAGCTTCCGCTCAAAGGCGCGAGAGATAAAACTTCTATCGGCGCCAGTATCAAAAAGCATAGATGCATAAAATCCGTTAAGCAAAAATGTACCATTAACTACGTCGTTATTCGCTTGCGCTTGGTGCGCGGTTATGTTAAAAGCTCGTCCACGCGTCACTTGGTTTGAAATCTGGTTCACCGGATTCGCTTGTGTAATCTGAACTTGTAGCCTTGGGCACGCGTTCCGGAAATGACTTGGATCACCGCAGTTAAAGCACGATCTGGGTCGTGGGTTTTGGTAAGTTGGCTGTGGGTTCTGCGGGTAGGCTGGTGGTGTTGGCGCAATCGGATTGGAGGGAGGGGTTCTACAGTACTCAACGGAGTGACCTACGCGGCCACATCGGTTACATTGTCGACACGGGACTTGAGGTGGGTGATGAAGTCTACAGGTTGGGCAAAAGGGTTGGTTTCCTGTGTAAGGTTTCTTAGTTGGCGGGGCAGGAAGTGCTGGATTGGTTAAGGCATAGTTGTGGACTACAGGAGGTGCTGGGTAGGTTGACAGTGGGTTAGGCGCGTAAACTGGTTGATAAATTGGTTGCTGGACAATGGGCGGGTTGGTAAGCGCATAGGCTTGTCTGCGCCTACGTTTCTGGTTATGGTTTGAGGGTTCTGGTTTGGTTTCTGTTGGTTCAGGGACAGTCTTGGTGGGTTTGGTCTTCTCAGTTCCCCGCAGGAACAAGGTTCCTGTTCTGACATGGTTGTCGCTGAGCACAGCGGCCAATTCGATGGCGTCAGAGAGGGTTACTGGGTTTCTGGCCCATACAGAATCTTGAATTTCCATGGGGAGACCCCCAAGGAATTTCTCGATTGCTCGGCGGGAAGGGGTAACAAGGTGAGGGACCAGTAAGCTTAGCTCGTGGAAGCGCGTCGCGTACTCGCGCGCTTCACCGCTGTATTGCTTAAGATTCCAAAATTCCTCCTCCAGGCGCTTAACTTCGTTGGGAGGGCAGAATTCTCGCGTAAGAATTTCCTTGAATTCCTCCCATGTCATGCTAGAAGCAGCCTCTGCGCCACGCGCATGAGCTACTCCATTCCACCATGTAAGCGCTCTGGATTCCAGGACACTGGAAGCATATAGGGTTCGTCTGTCTGAGGGGCATTGGGTATGGAGGAAAGTGTTTTCAATCTTCTCAAGCCATTGGAGCATCACGGTGGCTCCTTCAAGACCTGTGAACTTCGGAGGGTTACCCGCATTAAAGGACTTAATGTTATAACTGGAGGTATTAGCATTGTTTTGGCTCAAAGCTTGGGCTATTGCGGCGGCCATTTCCTGGGAACGTTGCTGTCTACGCACGCGCGAGGCTTCTCTTCTCTGAAATCGGCGAGATAGCGGAGGCATTCTATAAAAGTTTTAATTTTAGTTAATATCTTGGTTTTTATCGCAAAGTTTAACTTTATAAAGCTTGGTTTCGCAGAGTTAGATACTATCAAAAGTTAAAGTAAAATAAATGATCCTAAATGCAGACTTTAATAAAGGTAACAAATTCGAATCAAGAATCGACAATTCACGTATCACCGTGACTTTCCGAGTTCTCAATTTAAAATAGCTAGTAAACGGGTATTGGAGATTGACGATTCATGTATCACCATGACTTTCCAATCTTCAATATAAAATATACAAGAAAATGAGTATTGGAGGTTGACAATTCATGTATCACCATGACTTTTCAAGTCTCCAACCTCAGAACATAATCGTAAATGGAAATTGAAAATCAACTATTCATGTATCACCATGACTTTTCGGATTTTCAACCCCAACAAACGAATATGTAAGTAAAATCAATAAAATCGAAATTCAACAAAAATCGAAATATCGCGAAATAAAACATAAAATCATATACTGCGCAAGCGCGAGCATATTCATAAATAACGAGTAATTAACAATAAGCGCGCAAACATGAGATTTCTCTCATGCGCGAGAAGGGACTCTTAGGTATTCTAGGCCGTTACGTCTAACCACCTATCCTAAAGTCAACGAGCTCTGATACCAATCTGTAACACCCCGACCAAAGGCGGATTATACATCGGGGCGCCACATATTGCTTCATTACTCGCGACACTATTGGTGTCAATATTTATTAATACACATTTTATCGCGCACGCGCGGCGGGGAAAATAAAGAACATAAATCAAACATAAATCAATATATTATAAATTATAACATTCAAACAACATTAACTAGTCTTGATACATTTTAATTCTAGGTCCAAAAGTAAAAACGTCCTACGTGTCCACAAGCTCCAAAACAGCTACTGCAAACCTGAACATGTGTTAAAATAAACGTCAAACACTTGCGTGTTGGTGAGAAATCAAGTTTAATAGATAATCATAGATAATCACAGTAAATCTGCGCGCAACACGTGTATGTCTAGAGTTTAACAAGGGTGTAATCAGATTGTGATCAAGCCTAAGATAGTTCATAGATCATAGTTCAATCCATGCTCCCAATTGAGCATAAAAACGAGAAAACATCTGTGCAAGTGTAAACAAAGAAAACCGTAAACGATAGGTCTCCCGTGTTCAACTAATGGTACCAACGGAACTGCGGAATAGGCCGAACAAAGCGGTTAATGATACACACATACAAATAAACAGCCAAGTAAACGTCCTCAACACATGGGATACTGCGCGACTAAAGTTCATAAACAAGTTTAAGACTCAAGTTTTGTATGAACACATGAACATCCCAAAATATTTAAAAGCAAAAAGGGATTAGGTACGAGATTACTCACTTGATAAAGATGCGATGATAGATAAAGCAAGAACCAACTTTAAACAAGCACAAGTTAACCTATAAACAAGATTATTGTTTTAATGATTGGTTTTAAGTCTTGATTATAAGTTAGCATAATTAATAAGTAAACTATTATATATAATATATATTACCGGAAAAGCAGGAAGAACAAGGAGGAAGACGGAGGCAGAGAGGAAGACGGCAGAGAGAGCAAGGAGCAAGAGAACAGGAGAGATTAAGTGTTTTGTGTGTGATGTGTTATGAAATATTATTATTATTTATAGAAAAACCCTAGGAGACATAATCCCTAGAAAAGGGAAAAAGATCTTAAAAAGCAAAAGATATCAAAAAGCATAAGAATCCAAAAGCAAAAGATATCAAAAGATATGGTAGCAGGGAAAAAGAGGAAAAGGCTGACAGGATTCAGAAAAAGGCATGGGAGAGGACAGATAAAGTTACTGGTCAAGCATGGAAAAAGCAGATCTCAAAAGATAATGTCAGTCACTTTATCTGTCAACCAATGGGGTTGGTGCGCATGCTGCGCCGAAAGTAACTTTTCAGACATAAAGCAGATTAGGTCAACAGCTCAAAACACAAAAGCAAACGGCTAGATTTAAACAGAAGATACAAGGGTTAAGCGCGGGAAGGCTGAGTGCGCGAGCGCGAAGGCTGGCACAACAATCCTTAGCGCACTGCGGGAAGAATCACATCCTTAGCGTGCTGCATGAAGAACAAGAATTCTAAGCGCATCGCGGGAAGAACATACATTCTTAGCGCATTGCGGGAAGAACATGCATTCTTAGCGCGCTGCGAGAAGAGTTCTCTTCACGCATCGCAGGAACAAGATGTCTTCACGCAGGCTTCCATGTAAGGAGTCTGGCGCGTGGAGCTGCAGACATCCTTAGGCGGAAAGAACCAAAGGACAAGAGGGAAGAGAAGGCGGAAAGAGAGAGGGAGAAAGAGGCGGGCAGGAAATATATATTATTATTAAAAATAAATTACAAGTATAAATATTAAATAATAAAAGAGAGATCGGGTCAGAGAAACGGGTACCTGGGTCGGGTCGGATCGGGGCAGATGTCACACAATGCACTGACACAAATAACTTGACAATACACTCACAACTAGACAAACCTCTAAACATTAAACAAGACTTGAGCTATATATGATTATTCACTCCATGGTTGAGTTGATGTTTATATTTTTCAAAAGTGAGGTTTGTTCTTCAATCCATGGTCAAAAAGGTGTTGTCATTTTTCTCCAAAGAGTGGCTTGATTTTGAGTTAAATTACACGTTATATAAATAGAATCTTGAAGATCCAAAATAACAAAGTAATCATTAATTGTCAACAAACATACCAAATGATGTTGAATGACCTAAATTCAAATCACATGGTGCTCCACTGTAACACTATTTCTCATTAAAATCAAAACGATTACAATAAAGTGCTCCACTCGTTCTCACAAATCCCCATTCTTCAATCAGACTTGCAATTCACATATTCATAATTTCAAATGAATTGATGATGTAATTTGGGGATTGATTCCAAGTTGGAAGAATGAAAGCTTAAGTTCTAGTGCTAGCTCACCAACTTCCTCTGTATAAAAAATATCCTGTTAATAACTTGATTACATGATATAACAAATCAATCAACTAAAAAATACATTCCAACTACGCATGAAACAAAGCTAAGGTAGATATTGGCACTAATCTTTTTTTTTTTTAATCCAGGAAGAGGGATAAAATATCCAACACGACAGTGACAAATAACCTCCTAATTTTATGTTTGAAAAAAAAATTAAAAACTCGGCAGCATTACTAATGAAAGAACTTAGGCATGCAATTATAAAGAATTTGTATTCGTATTTAGTTTTAGGCTGCAAAGTCTCATTAGTGTATCAATTAGCTTTAAACTCATTTTCAAAAGCTTGAAAAACAAGTTTCTTACTTTCTTTTAGGTTGTCTGTATGTGAGCCTGGGAAGTTCTAGATCATTCATCTTGAGAGAACATCTATTTGTAACACATCGTATGCATCATAAATGAAGACTATTAGCAAACGCTATGAGAGAGGCAAACTGAATCATTCATCTTGAGGGAACATCACAAATGTAGTGTAAAGAGGCAAACTGAATCATTCAGATGTAATTTTTAAGTGAACCAAACGCTACGAATCTAAGCGAATCAAATCTGAACCTCTTAATGGTTTCATTCAGATCCAAACAAACAACCCCTAAGACGTGAAGGTTTGGTCATTTCCTAGGGAGTACACTTTTTGGGTTCAAGTAGTTGAGTCACGTGTACTGTGTGCTCATTTGATAAGATTACCTATTTAAGTTGCATGGAAAACCCACTTCCATTTTATAGTATATATCTATTTCATAAGTGTGTTTTTGCGCTAACAATGCCATTTTTATTGACTACTTGTATATTAATATACATGTACTAAAAAAGTTAACACTAAAACTTTTGGGGACTTAACTGAAAATTTGTCTATTAGATTCAACTCGCATCTAAAAACTATCAACGTGTTTTCAAATGGACTTAACCAAAAATTTGTCTGTTATATCCAACTCCCACACCTATTTATCATTTGAATCTTCCAAACAAACATCAGCTATAATCAATAGGAGGTTGATAAATTGATTATATTTCGAACCTCCTCCCCTAGGCGCTCTTCTTCAACCCTAAGTTGTCTCTGAAGTAGTGACATGAACACATATCTTACAATCATTTTGGCTTTCAAAGTTAAACAATCTCGGATACCGCTCACAAAACGGTGCATCATCCCACCAAACCTCATTCCAAAATGATGTTTTCTTTTCATTTCCCGCTTTCTTTTTAAAAAGAATTAAAAAGGACCAAAAAGTTTTCATTTAATTCCACAGCGTTAATAATTTTAGCCCAAATCCTATTACCTCAAAATGAGTTAGACATGTCCAACTTACCAAGTTTCTCTCGATATAACTTTCTTAATAATCGAACTCACAAAGCATTTTGGCTATTAACAAACCTCCATCGCCACTTGTAAAGAAGAGCATACGCTTTAGATTCAACAAGCTACCAATACCTGATTCACCTTTAATTAATGTATCTGCAATAACTACATCCCATTTCATCTACGAAGTTGCCGGTTCATCTTATGCATCCCCTGACCAAAAAAAATCTTGCTCTCATACCTTCGAACTTTTTGTTAGCCGTCTTTGGAGTTTTAAAAAATAGATAAATAATATACGCCCATAGAACCAAGAATGTGCATGTGTGATAAAAACTGGTCTCCCTCGATGGACAAGATATATACTTGCTTTCCATTTGGAATGCCTTTTATCAAATTTCTCCAAATAGACCGCCAACCTATTAGAATTTGACATACTTGCTCCAATGGAGATACCCAGTGGCGAATCTAGTATGTACATTGCGGGTTTAGGGGAACCACTGAGTTTCGGATTTTTAATAGGAAGCCTATATATAATATTTAAGTGACCCCACATATAAAATGATAAGTAAACCCATTCGCAAATTGAATTGTAGTCTTGTGGTAAAGCCTCTGCCTCCCTATAGCCACAGCCCGAGTTTGATTGTCATCATGCACATCAAGCTTTTTGCAAGCTCTCCTTCATTTACACTATTTCATGTTTTACTTTAATTGGTTCTGACTTCATTACACTATGATATAACTTTAATTTTGTTATGTTCTTTTTTGCAAAGTATTTGATTTTATTTTATTCTTTTGTAACTAGATTTGTCGTTAAAAATATGGCAATTTCATATTTGGGATTTTAGATCTTAGGCGTTTGATTGTTAGTGTAAAGCTTCTAGTGATGACTTTTTTCACTTTAAGTTGACGATTTAGTCATTTTAATACTTCCTTCTAACTGACATGTGCTTTTTTTGTTAGAACGTCAAAGAAATTATGCCATGTACTAAAACTACTTGTTAGCGCATCCGACCCGCTCACGCATAATCACTTGGCTACGCTATAAAGGTCCCAATTTTAGGATTACCTAACCGAACCAACGAACTAGTCCAAAAATTTTTATGTCCGGTCTTCATCAAATTGGATTGGAGCATCTAAAAACAGTGAACGGTGAACCCATTGGAAAAAATTCCTACATCCGTCACTGGTGATACCTAAGTTAGATAAACGATAATTTTTATACTTTGCCATCCAATTATATTCACACCAAACTTCACATATCCAAGATCGATCAATGTCAGACCGAATAAACTAGCTAGATTTAAGAATGCTAAACTTTAAACCTGAAGCTAAATAAAAACAATTTAGAGCAGGGATTATATTATGAAAACTGTCAAGTGATCATTCACTCAACACAATAACATCATCAAGATCAACTACATGAGATACTGAAAAGTCACCTCTATTGATTCACACACTAGGATATAACTCCACATTAGTAATATATTCTATCGCATTGTGAAGCCCCTCCATAGCAATAATAAAGAGAAAATCATAGAATAGGTCTTCTTGTCGAGGGCCCATTTCCAATTGCCATTCTCGACAATGAGTTCCATTTATCAATTTAGAAGCCTTCGCTGAAGACAAATGTAGAGGTAGGTCCCAGCAGAGGTGGTTAGGACCCGCAAGACTCCCTTAAAAGGAGACGTCTGCGCAGTTGAACACGCAAGACTCCTTAAACGGACGTCTGCGCAGTTGAACCCGCAGACTTCACCATAGGGACGTCTGCGCCGCGACCTACCAAACCCGCAGGACCCACCACGCTCAGAGTTGTGACGACCTCACATGCGGTACGCAAGCAGGTCCCGCATGAAATGCCTCCCTATGGTTTCCAAGTATCCGCCTGTTCCCGCAGGTGCGGATACCCGCCATTAGGGACTGGCCACCCGCGCAGCATGGCTACACGCATAAGGCTCAAACTCGTAATAATTCAGTAGTCACCTGAAGAAGGAATGAGCGAAGTCGGGAACATTCCCGCATAAAGGCGGGAGGGGGAAAACTCCCGCCTAAATGAGCCAGTCCGTATAATAATGGAGGATCTTTTGTGTGATACCTGACGAGGTATGGACAAAAGATCTGACCAACGATACGACAGCTCACTGACAGCAGCATGGCAGACAACACGCCACAGCACTGTGACCAATAGCCGCCGCCTGCTCACCAACTCCTGCCATACCACGTGCCTAGCCTGTAGTTGGTGGAAAAGGAAAAGTGAACAGCACGCCTGGTCACTGTCAGCCGCTACCTATCCACCAATTACCAGCAGGGCACGTGTGTAGGCCACAGTTGGCAGAGTAATAGGCCGGCTAAACCTCCTTGGAAACCCACCTTCGGCTATAAAAGACATCAAATGGTATTATCATTTCATCATCTAATATCTTGGACAATTTACCTGATAACTGCTTTAGTATTCTTAATATACTTTTATATTCAAAGAGTAATATAGACTGATTCTCACGCCGGAGGGTGGTCACAAGGAGGAACCCCCCCCCCCTTTCTTAGTGACGAGCTCACGGTGTCTGTTTTGCAGGTTATCGGAAGAACCGTCTTGCCGGAATTAACCCCTCGTGGGAAACGTCTATCTAACCCTCAGGTTACTCGTAATCTGTCGGGGTTCGACTGGTGTTTCTTCATTGGCGCCATCCGTGCATAAAGCTAGAACTTTATTTTTCTCCAGTTTTTTCAAAACTTCTGGAAAGATGGTTAAGGATACTCCGGTCCCGAAACCGAGTAACCAAGAGACTCCGGTAATTACGACCCCAGCTATAAGGGGGAATACCGAGTACACAAACTTTACGAACACTACCCCAGCTACCCAAGCCGGGGCAAGTGAAGTAAATAATCAGACACTGGGATTCACCGATACCCAGTTAGAAAATCAACAGACGAGGCTCCCCTGCCAAACACTCGATGAGGTCAAAGCGTGGGCCGAAGCACGTCAAAGAGAGTTCCAAGCTGAGTTGGATGAACGTTTACGTTCACTCCAACAAGTGGAAGAATTCGAATACGACGATGATTCGGAGGAATCCGAGGAAGACGCGAACCCTCGTCATAAGGCGAAAGGGAAGCGTAAAGAAACGGATTCCCAACCGAGAAGGCGTTTTGGAGAAGCATTCAGTCCAATAAACGTGGGCAACAGCCCACGAGACTTCTCCAAAACATTCACGCCAACTGCGGCAAGGGCGGGAACGTCCAAATTCGCAAGGGACATTGCGGAAGCAATCGCCCCAAGAAGTGCCAAACAAATGTCCAACATAGGCACGTATGATGGTATTTCCGACCCTGACGATCACTTGAACAGATTCATCGCGGGGGCGACAGTCAGTAACTGGACGGAACCCACGTGGTGTTATATGTTCCAGATGACACTAGTCGGGGCAGCTAGAGCGTGGTTTGACCGTCTACCGGTCCACCACATCTACGATTGGGCAGACTTCCAACAGAAGTTCAGCCAACACTTCAGTCAGCAAAGGAAGTACACTGAGGAGCAGTGGACAATCCTCAAGTGTGTCCGAGAGGAGGAAGAATCTTTGCCTGACTTCATCACTCGCTTCAACTCGAAGAAGCTAAGCCTGGGCAACGTTAGCGAAGATCTCGTTCGCGCCGCTTTCATCCAGGGCGCAAACG
This sequence comes from Bidens hawaiensis, assembly GCF_021521415.1. Classification (NCBI taxonomy): domain Eukaryota; kingdom Viridiplantae; phylum Streptophyta; class Magnoliopsida; order Asterales; family Asteraceae; genus Bidens; species Bidens hawaiensis. Next base: position 523,857 of record NW_027492645.1, read on the forward strand.
ATCCGGAACTCATCCGCACCCTAACGGGCAAAGATGGCATGCCATCCACATGGGATGCCATCATGACCGCAGCTAAACGCTTTGCGGAAACTGAGAGGCAACTGGGCAGAGATCTTCCGCAGAGCACGAACCTCTACACCCAGAAGACGAGGGAAAACAACGTCCTTACCGCCCGATTGAACAAAAAACGGAAGCTGGGCATTTGGCAGTCAAGGGTAAACTTTGACACCCCGTCCGGCTTCCAACATCGGTTAGGCGGAAGAGATAACGTGAAACCGGAGAAGAACTCCAGGTGGACGCCACTCACAAAAAGCGTGTCCGAGATATTCGCCACGGAGGAGCTCCCGTGGCCGAAGGCTCCATACATCCGACATCGCCACAATGCTGACCGGAGAAAGTATTGTGATTTTCACAAAACCAAAGGTCACAACACTGAAGAATGCTTAGACGTAAAGGACTTGGTCGAAGCATTTGTCAAGGATGGGACACTCGCGCACCTTGTGGCGAAGTGAGCGTCGAGCAGGCTGATGCGTGAACCCCAGCTGGGGAAACGCACGAATAAAATCGCAGCTTCAACGGAGACTACATACTGCGTAAACAACGAGATCCCGAACAAGATACATGTCGGCTCGATGGTGCTCCCATCCAAGCCACGTCTAATGGGAGCTCAATTACACAGTTTGTATGTAGATCAATTCCAAATTTGTAAAGAAAAGGCCTAGAGCCACTTCTAATTGAAACGATTCTCCTCTAAATTGAAGCTGATGATTTTACATTTATATTTTATGAACGGTGGAAAAGGAGATGCCGGTATCCGCCGCATCAAGTGAAGAATCGTTGCGCAGGGAAGGCGGCAAAACACGCACAAACCCAAAAGCATCAAACCTTCACGCAGGTCAGTTAAATGGGAAAGGTTCAGCCATCCCACTATGTGAAAGTGCCGGTATATCCGCATGAATCCTGGTAGAGGAAGCTGAACACTAACCTATTAACAACCATGCGTTGAACGGTCGATTCAAACACTAATGCCGGTATTCACCGCATCAAGTGAAGAATCGTTGCGTGGGGAAGGCGGCAAAACCCGCATAAACCCAGAAAATGACAAGACCTTCACGCAGGACAGTTAAAGGGGAAGAGTTCAGCTATCCCACTATGTGAAAGTGCCGGTATACCCGCATGAATCCTGGTAGCGGAAGCTGAACACTAACTCATTAACAACCGCGCGTCGAACGGTTTAGTCATTCTAAAAGGATAAAGAAAAACCTACGCGCATGTCAGACATAGGTAAAGTTTAGCCATCCTACCAAGTGCGAGTGCCGGTCCTATCAGCACACTCACAAAGGGGGAAGCAAAACTTCAAACTACTGTCAACCACATTCAAGGTTAACTTATTCTAAACACTTGGGAAATCGCTAATTTAAACCAAGTATGCAAGTCATATAAGGTTTATAAAGCAATGAACCCAAAGGAAATAACAGTCTTATCCGCAAAAAGATTTGTATTTCACAAAAGATATATTACAAGAATGGCCGGGTAACTACCCGCCTACAAAACAAAATCTATAGTCTATCCTAGCGGCGGGAAGGGATCTTCAGAATCAAGCTTCAGGACCACTTCCACTTGGACCCGCCCCATCAGTAGAGCGTGGCGGTTCAAGGAAAGCCTTGAGGATAGCAAGTCCATCATCAGCGGCAGCGACTTCCTTCACCTTCTCCACCACCGGATGCGGGAAGGCGGCATATTGGTTCACCGCTTGGTCATATGCAGCTTCGGTGTCCACATCGAACAAACGGAAGTTGGAAGGCGGGACGCCTTTCTCAACGAACCCTAGACCAAGCAGGAAGCCGGCCTTTTCCCCATCCTCATGAGAAGCGTTGAGGGCTGCGCTCATGGCATCATCGTAAGTAGTCTCTGAGAAGACCCGATGCACAACCTACAAAGAAAATACAAGTATCAAACACCTTTTCTATGTACAAAGGAAAGCGTGAAGACGTAAAGCTAAACATACCTGAGACAACGCTTCTCGAAGAAGCCATTCCTTGGCAACCAGAGCTTCTTGGAGGGCGGCTTGAGCTTGGGTGCGGGCGCGTTCGGCTTCGCTTTTGTTAAGGTTGGCAAGTAGCACTTCCTTTGCAGCAGCCTCTTCAACGCCCTTAAGCTTCCGCTCGGTGTGGTCAAGCACGCCCCTCTGGTCCAGGATCTCTTGGAGCTTCTTGGCATCTTCCATCGCCAAGGCATCATGAGCACGTTGGAGAGCCTCTAATTTGGCCTTGAGCTCCTCGTTCTCCACGCGTAAAGGCTCAGCAACGGCTTCAGCCTTGGTGGCCCTCTCGGTTGCGTTCCTCGCAGTCTCCTTAGCCAGCCGAAGCTGTTCGTTAACAGCCTGGGCAGCCTTGGAGCGGGCCTCGAGTCGCGCTTGAACCTCAACCTCGAGGGCCTTGAAGGCCTTCTCCTTCTCCGCAGCAGCTGCGGCCAACTGTTGGTTCTCCTCCCGAAGAGCCCGCGCTTGAGATACTTCCTTGGCGCGAGCTGCTTTCAACTTGTCGTTTTCACGACAAAGCAGCTCGACGCGCGGCTGCATCCGGGCAGGAGAACCCGAAGCTCATTGGTTAGCCTACCCTCCTGGTAGCTAGCCATGGCTTCCCCCAACGCACCATGGGGAGCAGCGTGGCGAGCCCATTCCACGCACTCCGCAGGGGTACGAAGGGTTGTTCCTCGGCGGATGTTCCATCGCGGAACATACACTTCATTGGAATCCGGCACTGCAAAAGAAACAAAGCAGTTAGGAAAAGATGAAGAAAAATCTAAAGGCCAAAAGAACCCTAAGCACCTGTAGGGTCGATCACAGGCCGATAGCCACCGAACCCATCACCTGAACCTAAGGGAAATCCATCCAAAAGGTCGGGCAGATGGGAAGGTGACAAAGATTGGCGAGAAGCCCCGCGCGTACCTGATGGGCCGGCCGTCGTTGCCGGTGGCGGAGGCATAGTAGCGGCCGCCGTGGTCGCCGCCGCAGCAATCGTAACCGCCGGCTCGGTGAAAGATGCTGAAAAATCGCACTTACCACCGGCGGTGACATCATCTCGGCTGGAACAGTCGGCTCAAGGGAGTGAGCAACTGATATAGCGGAAGCAGGCGCAGGCGCCTGGATCGTCGCCTCAGGTAGGCTGACCAAGCCTACCGTCATCGGCGGAGGGGTACTCCTCTGCGCTCCACCCTGGAATGCGTCAACATCCACGCCTGCACAAGAAGATAAGTGTTTCAATAAATTTATAAAGTGACAAATCTACAGAAATAAGGATGGTTGTACTTACGGGTTTTCTTGAGCCTGAACGTACGGACGGGCGGGGACGAGCCCGATGGAGCCGGTCTCTTGATGCCGGTCACCGTCATCGTCGTTGGTTCTCCGGAGGTAACAGTCGTAGCCTCCGGAGCAGTGGTCTTCTCACCACCGGGGTTCCCCGCCACCTCTTCACTATCTGACTCGGTGTCAGATAGAAGCACCGGATCAGCTGTGGAGGCCACCTTCTCCTTCCCTTTCCCGCCGGCAGCCTTCTTCTTCCGCACCAGCGGAGGACCATCTGCGGATTCCTCAGAAGAAGATAGGATGTCAGGAATTCCAGCAGCGGGTACAGCATTGAGGGGTTGAGGATAAAGTATCGCCTTACCTGGCCGCCGGTGGCTCAGGATCTCGTGGCCCAGCGGGTAGACCTCCACAAACCGATCCGCCGTTTGTTCCAAGATGGGCAACTCGTTCTCGTCTAGAGCACGAGTGCCCACCCGCACGGGACCGTCAGCTTCCTGCGGGTACAGGAGCGACTCCAAATCGTTCCCCTCTGAAAGAAAAGAAACAGTTAGAAGACAAACTCGTATCAGCAAGAAAGACAAGACATACCATAAGGAATAGAGTTCAAACCGTATTCGAGAAGGATGGGAAACCGAGACGCCTCCTTCCATACCCGGCTCATCCCCAGCATCACCATCCCGGACTCCGCAAACCGGTAAACCGGAGATTGGACCCGGGATATCTTCGCGAACCATTCCGCCTCCTGGTAGTTGGAAGCGTGAAGGCTCGGAAGCGCTTGCCCCTTCTTAAACTTCATGGCAATGGGGATGGCGCGGGCAGAAATGTAGAAGAACTCCCGCTTCCACGATCGGAGACTGCGCTCGGTCACGCAAATCTTCAAACCCTTAATACGGGTTGTCAGGGTGTACCACCCCTGGATGCACCTCCAAGTATAGAAGGTCATCAGGCGGTCCACATAGGGCTCAATACCCAGAATCCGGCACACCCACTCGAAGTGCCGGATCTTGGCAATCGCCATCGGATGCACCTCTGTCAGGTGCACACCGTGCCTCTCCAGGACACGGTACACAAACTTTGTCAATGGGAACCTAGGGTTCCCATAAACAAAGAATGCAGCATATACCCCGATCTTGCCGCTGGGGGCATCGTACACAGTCTGGTGGGGTTCAGGAAACTCAGGCTCAAGAGACTCAAGCATGAATTTCCTGACGACGTACTGGTACTGATCGACAGGTAGAGCACACTGACACTCGCCAGCAGTACTCCTATCGTCGGCTACAGCTTCAGCATCATGGGAAGACATATTGCAGAGGAAGAAGAAACGATTTCGGAGGAATGCTCAACTGAATAAGGGAGTATTCACCAGAAATCGCTTTAGAGATGAAGAGAAGAAGTAAAGGTGTGAATTACAAAGGACCCTCTTCCCCTTTATATAGTGATCGCAATTAATGAGGTGAATTTAATGCGAATGAGAGAGAAATTGAAGATGCAATGAAACCGTGACATGTGGCACCAGGCAAGCTGGCAACAGCTGTTGACAGGACGAGTGCCATTAATTTCGCGGCCACGCGCCCGAAAAATCGCGCCCACGCGCCGTAAAAAGCGTCTGGAATGACCATATAATGTCACGTCGCCATAACTTCCTGCACGTCCTGACACAGTCAGAAGAAACCGTCGCACGACGACTGTTCTTATCCTTTCACCAACTTCAAATTTCAAAGATTCAAAAAGATTCGAAAAGTAAGCGGGAAAAACCCCTTACCCTGGCTATCCAGTTCGCCGTAAGACGGCTGCGGGTACAGTGTTAAGGCAAAACCCTTCACATACCTAGCACCCGCAGGGAACAGAAGCCAAGAGTACCCAATTATGAAGCCGGGTGCGGGTACAGTGTTAAGGCAAAACCCTTCACATACCTAGCACCCGCAGGGCACGGAAACCGGAAAAACCCAATTATGAAGCCGGGTGCGGGTACAGTGTTAAGGCAAAACCCTTCGCATACCTAGCACCCGCAGGGCACGGAAACCGGAAAAACCCAATTATGAAACCGGGTGCGGGTACAGTGTAAAGGCAAAACCCTTCACATACCTAGCACCCGCAGGGAAGTGAAGCCGAGAATATCTTGGCATTCCACCCAACTACAAAACGGGCACAGGTGCAGTGTTAAGGCAAAACCCTTCACGTGCCTAACACCTGTAAAAAGTCATACCTCGGCACCCAATTGTAAGTCGGGCGCGGGTACAGTGTTAAGGCAAAACCCTTCACATACCTAGCGCCCGCAGGGGATTAAACGCCAGGAACACCCCGGCAACCATAAGTCAGGCGCGGGTACAGTGTCAAGGCAAAACCCTTCACGCACCTAGCCCTGCAGGGATTTAACGCCAGGGATACCTTGGGAGTAAAGTAACTAATAAGACGAAGTGCGGGTACAGCGTCAAGGCAAAACCCTTCGCATACCGAGCACTCCATGGGAATTGAAACCAAGAAGGATCTTCTGGGCCATGCTTGCAGAAACGGGATTAACATCCCCGCATAGCGGGAACGTCAAGAACTAGATTGTTTGAAACTTCAGGATGGAATTGGTGGTTATAACATGATTGATCACTATGTTCAAAACCACCAAGACCTCATGGAGAATCTACACAAAAGGTTCTAAACGCTCCTGACTTGCGGGGAGGTTACAGACCTATCCGCATCATCCCAGAGATCAAGCAGAACATTGGGAAATTCTGCGTGACATTGGGAAACCCGTGGGTAAGACTTCCCGCGGAAAACCCATAAAAACTAAACCCTTTTCAAAAACCCCTTGCTTAAGTCCAAAAGTTCACCTCACTTTATTAAACATTCATGAGAAGAACATTGGACTGGGGGGACTTGAAGAGGTAGGTCCCAGCAGAGGTGGTTAGGACCCGCAAGACTCCCTTAAAAGGAGACGTCTGCGCAGTTGAACACGCAAGACTCCTTAAACGGACGTCTGCGCAGTTGAACCCGCAGACTTCACCATAGGGACGTCTGCGCCGCGACCAACCAAACCCGCAGGACCCACCACGCTCAGAGTTGTGACGACCTCACATGCGGTACGCAAGCTGGTCCCGCAGGAAATGCCTCCCTATGGTTTCCAAGTATCCGCCTGTTCCCGCAGGTGCGGATACCCGCCATTAGGGACTGGCCACCCGCGCAGCATGGCTACACGCATAAGGCTCAAACTCGTAATAATTCAGTAGTCACCTGAAGAAGGAATGAGCGAAGTCGGGAACATTCCCGCATAAAGGCGGGAGGGGGAAAACTCCCGCCTAAATGAGTCAGTCCGTATAATAATGGAGGATCTTTTGTGTGATACCTGACGAGGTATGGACAAAAGATCTGACCAACGATACGACAGCTCACTGACAGCAGCATGGCAGACAACACGCCACAGCACTGTGACCAATAGCCGCCGCCTGCTCACCAACTCCTGCCATACCACGTGCCTAGCCTGTAGTTGGTGGAAAAGGAAAAGTGAACAGCACGCCTGGTCACTGTCAGCCGCTACCTATCCACCAATTACCAGCAGGGCACGTGTGTAGGCCACAGTTGGCAGAGTAATAGGCCGGCTAAACCTCCTTGGAAACCCACCTTCGGCTATAAAAGACATCAAATGGTATTATCATTTCATCATCTAATATCTTGGACAATTTACCTGATAACTGCTTTAGTATTCTTAATATACTTTTATATTCAAAGAGTAATATAGACTGATTCTCACGCCGGAGGGTGGTCACAAGGAGGAACCCCCCCCTTTCTTAGTGACGAGCTCACGGTGTCTGTTTTGCAGGTTATCGGAAGAACCGTCTTGCCGGAATTAACCCCTCGTGGGAAACGTCTATCTAACCCTCAGGTTACTCGTAATCTGTCGGGGTTCGACTGGTGTTTCTTCAACAAACAAGCAAGAATCCAAGATCGCCATTCATGTTGATCAATTAAAGTTTATTAAATCACAATTTGGATTCACTACTAATTTAAATAAAATATTTCTTTTCTCATAAGACTAGCTTAACCTTTTATGTTAATCTTAGCGTTTTTTATGTAGGAATGGAATGATTCATTATGTGGGAATGAAAAAAGTGGTGTTTGGTTGCTCAATGGAATAGAATCATCCATTACACATGGAATCTCATTCCATCAAAACCATTCATTCCCACCCCCTTCTTATTTTTCATTTCATTCCTCCTTCACCCTACTTTCTCAATACCACCTAACAACCACCACCACCACCAACTCTGCCGACACCACCGCTACCATCGCCACCGCCACCACCATTTTCATCGTGGAGCTAAGCTACCACCGTCACCATTGTAGTTTTTTTTTTTGTGGTTGGGGGGGGGGTTAAAAAGTATTTTGAGATAGGAGTGTTTTTATTATTTCTATTTCATTTATATAATTTTTTTTTGATACCAAACAATAAAAATTAATAATTGATTTCATTTCTATAGATTAACCAAACAAGACAAAAGAATGGTAATGATTCATTTAATTCCATTGTCCATTCCATTTCTTTTCTCATTACATTCCCCCTTCATTCCATTACCTCCAACCAAAAATACCTTAAAGAGTAGATCATTGTTCATTGATAATGATAACAATTAAAAAATAATCATGTGATTTATACGTTAATGTTAATGTTGACGATACGATCACATGTCCTATTCCTTGCAGTTCACATCAATTGTACACATAAAATTTAATATAGTGGCTACAATTCAAAGTCTGCCAGAACATAGGACTCTAGGTGTTGAAGTTTCAATTGAGCATGCAAATAATAACAAATATATTAAATACAATGATAACTAAGAGAAGAAGAAAAATTGATAAATCATATATCATAAATAAATATATTTGGCCAATTAAATTTAATTTTAGATTGAAAAAATAATAGATCTATAGTTCATGTCAATAATATGTTTCTGAACATTTGATAGCTATGCTTAGTACTTATGGGGTATGTCAAGGGGTTAAGGAAGGTGATCACAATTATGAAGATTAAAGATTTTAAACGATGTATGATATGTTTACGGAATGCATGTGAAGAATATGATGTTAAGGGGTTGATGTTTTCTATGGCTATTTCTAAACATATTGAGATATACTTCATAAGTATATGAGATCGACGTCATGACCAGTTGTGTTTGGTCTGCAGCAACTTCTCTTATAGATTTTTTATTCAGCAATAAGTCTATTCAGGCTCATTAGTTTAACCCGTCAAGCCGTAACACAATTAAAACCTTTATCTTTATGGTTTCAGTATTTTAGACATGTTTACAAGATTATTGGTTTAATTGAGAAAGAAAAAAAAACAAGTGGCAATAATAAAAAAAAGCTTCAATCAGTTACACAATTATGATTATTTTAGTTATCCTCAAAATCACAATAATTGATCTATGTCGTTTGTATGTTCTTTGAGTTATTTAGAAAATAAATTTTAAAGAAAGTGATAGCCATTGCATGTTCTCTATGATTCGTCTCCTGATTATTGGCACATGAGTTGGGATAAATTTTCGAGTTTATTCTTTTTATGGATTAATTATAAAAGAAAAAAAATTAATAAATGGAATTTGTTCCTTGATGATTAAAGTTAATTTAATTTAAAAGGGAAACAGTATAAGTAGGGTTGTGGGGGCGTGGCTGTGTGGTTGTGTCGCATGGTTCAAAATCCTGATAGTATCGCAGCCGTGGCCCGATGGGGACCCTTCTTTCTAGGTTATATAATTTTATAAAACAAATTGTTTTCATTAGTATTATCACTATGATAAATTAAATGTAAAACAAAAGATGTCTTTTAGTTACACTCGTACGTTTAAGTTGTTAAAAGTTATGACGATGCGTCTATAGTTCTGTACTAGTTTTACCAAGGCATCCAAATTGTTTCAAATGTGTATATGAAACTCAAAAGTAATTTAATAGCTGCATAAGAAAAAATTATCTTCTACTAAAACTCAACTACTATTTATAAGAGCATCAACGATGCCATGACATCTCACGGACTACCACATCTAAAATTTAAAATTAAAACCTCGTCACCCCACTAAGCGCACCCGCTCTCTCATAATCCAAATTCTTATAAGAGAATCTCCAATATGCGCAAGAACCCGAGATCTGGATGACATGGTGGAGGACATACGACACGGTTATTGACACTGTGGTGTTGTGGAGCTCAAGTTCAAGAGCTTGGTCTAGGGAAGCAAACGGTGAGCCGTCAAGGAGGCCAAGTCACCACTATCACATCATATATACATATAATTTTAATAACTTATTAATGTGATTTATAGAAGTTTAGTTTTGTACTGTTATATAATACATGAATGTTTTTTAGTAAAGCTTGAAATATAATATCATGATTTGTAAATGTTTAAAGACAACTTGAAATTTAGGGTGTGTTTGGGATTCCTTATTTTCACCAACTTATAACTTATTAACTTTTTAATAAGTAATAAGGTATTTGGGATTGCTTATATTATAAGAGAAAATTTTCATAAGTTATACTTTTGTAATTTACTAACTTAATAAAAAGTTGTAAGAAGGTAAAATAAGAAATCCCAAACACCCCTTTAATTTAAGTCCTGGGAAAATGAAAATTTGATTTTGGATTTGAGTAACAGAAAAATGATTAAAAACTAAAAAGAAAGAGAAGAGTTTGCCTTTGCTTTGCCAACTACGACCTAACGAAAATATTTCGTCAAACAGTGACACGTCACCAGAACATGCGAATCAGAATTTGACAAGTCAGCCATTTGCCCAACACGTACGGACCAATTTTTTTCTTTTATTCTCTCATTTCATTTTTTCACTATATAACACACACAAGCCTTTCCATACATGCACACATCGCTGTATACATTCAACATTTCAATATCTCATATTACCAATCTCTCTCTTAATTTTCCGTTTAACCATCGGCTGACCGTCGACTAAACCCTATGGCGCCAGCGTCCGCCATAATCTCTTCACCTTCGGATCGCGTCCCAATGATGATGCCTGCACAGCCAGGCGCGTTCGCCAAGGACGCGATCATCTCGTGGTTCCGAGGCGAGTTTGCGGCCGCGAACGCCATCATTGACGCTCTATGCGGCCACCTTTTGCAATTAGAAGGCGGAAGGTGTGACTATGAGTCCGTGTTTGCTGCCATACACAGGCGGAGACTCAATTGGATCCCGATTCTCCAGATGCAGAAGTATTTTTCCATTGCTGACGTTAGTGCTGAGCTTCAGAAGGTCGTTCAACAGAAGACCAGACCTCAAAATGCTGACAAAATAGTAAATGAAAATATTACCGAAACCATAGAGATTGCGTTTGAGTGCGATCGAAACGACGACGTTCAGGCTGTGGATGGTGATTGCATTAGAGATGATTTACCGAATAGTGAGGTTACAGATACAGGTAAATTTGATCTATCTTTGATTCTTTATATTATATGCATCTATAACTACTACGTGTTTTACATAATCAATTATTTAGATCTATTTCCCCTGTTTCTAATGGTATTCATGATTTTGCATACGGTATATTATGATTATTAATTTTGTACGTCTATAGATTAATATTTGCAAGGAAAATAAATGTATC